>NW_027142416.1:2553829-2809083 GCF_026170545.1 Melanerpes formicivorus
GAGAAAGAAAGAGAGAAAGAAAGAGAGAAAGAAAGAAAGAAAGAGAAAGAAAAGAAAGAAAGAAAGAAAGAAAGAAAGAAAAGAAAGAAAGAAAGAAAGAGAAAGAAAGAAAGAAAGAAAGAAAGAAAGAAAAGAAAGAAAGAAAGAAAGAAAGAAAGAAAGAAAGAAAGAAAGAAAGAAAGAAAGAAAGAAAGAAAGAAAGAAAGAAAGAAAGAAAGAAAGAAAGAAAGAAAGAAAGAAAGAAAGAAAGAAAGAAAGAAAGAAAAAGGAAGGAAGGAAAGGCAGGGCAGGATCATAAACAGTTCCTTTCTCAAGTGAATTATTACAGTGATTGTGTGTGTGTGAAGGAGAGAGCTCCAAGTGCCTGGAGAATGGCTGCCTGCAAGGAACAGCTTCAGCAAGAGCCAAACTTTCAACAGTTTGTCTTCTAAAACCTGTCCCTTCCGTCCCTCCAGCGCAGCTGTCCATCCTAGTAGCTTGTCCATACTTCTGAATTAAGCAGAGACACCCTGTGACTGTCCTTTTGCCTTGCTACCAACAGCCAGAAACTGAGACAGCCAGAAGCTTGGTCCTCTTTTCCTCCATCAGGTAGAGGCCTCCATCACAGTGAGGCCTCTGGGCAACCCCATGAGTGGAAGGTATGTAAAGAGCAGAGGAGCAAGAAAAACACAAGAAGAAAACAATATGAATTCCACTCACTCTTCTGGTGTTAGGCACCAGACACTACAAAAGGGGATCCAGGAACAAAGTAAAGCAAAGAAACTGTGATTTAAAGAGTCAGGAAGGAGCTAGGTGCTCCTTCACCCCAGCAACTGCCACATGATATTTCTGACTCTTCAGGGCCCTTGTCTTTAGCTATCCTCTCTGTGGTGATCCAGAATATTATATAGATATAGATAGACATAGACATAGAGAGGTAGAGATAGAGAGAGACAGCTGATAGAGACAGAGATGATAGAGATGATAAAGATAGAGATTGAGAGATAAAGATGGAGATGGCGATGGAGATAGAGACATACAGAGACATCTTTCTCCTCTCTTCCTTAAGCTAAACAACAATCTGTAGTGAAAGAGACAGCTGTCTGCACAGCCTAAATATCTCCTAAACATAACAGCAGCATCTTGCTCAATGCTTACTTTAAAGTCCCTCTTTCAAAGCATGCTGCAGCCAAGGAGATATTTTCGAGGATTTTAACAAGCTTTGGGTAAGAGGCAACTGGTTTAGATTACTGACTTCTCATGCTCCATGGGCTTCATTTGATGCTCAGAAAGAAATACTACTTTACTGAATAATCATATACCATGTAAGCAGTGATGTAGCCTAAAACACAACACTCAGCTGGTTTCCATATCAAAGCTCAGCAGCTTAGAATAACGCAAAAGCCAGGTGTATGGCACTGGGCCAGACCTACAGTGTCAGATCTAGCTTCAGTAAAACAGCCCAGCACGCATTTTATATCAGTGTTACAAAATTTGATACCAGACGTGGTAATGGCAATCTTCAACATCTAAAAATGCATTTAGCAGGGTTTTGAAATTACTAATTTTTTCCATTAGAAGCTTTTACAGACAGACCTACTGTAATAACAGCATTCTCATCCCAGTGTGTGCAGTGCTACTCGTTTTTGTTGAAGCATGCCAGTGCCATGTGAAATTAATTATTACCTTTGCACTGTTATGTGTGATACCCTCCCCCGGTGAGGAGAGACTGAGAGCCCTGGGGCTGTTTAGTCTGGAGAAGAGAAGGCTGAGAGAGGATCTGATCAATGCCTATCAATACCTGAGGGGTGGGGGTCAAGTGGAGGGGGCCAAGCTCTTTTGGGTGGTGCACAGCAATAAGCCAAGGAACAATGGAGACAAACTTGACCAGGGAAGGTCTCAGCTCAACATGAGGAGAAACTTCTTTCCAGTGAGAGTGACAGAGCCCTGGAGCAGGCTGCCCAGAGAGGTTGTGGAGTCTCCTGCTCTGGAGACTTTCCAACCCTACCTGGATGCATTCCTGTGCGGGCTACCCTTGGTGATGCTGCTCTGGCAGGGGTTTGGAGTGGATGATGTCTGGAGGTCCCTTCCAACCTCTAATGTACTGTGGCACTGTGATTCTAACTTTTTGTTTATTTTAGCCCTGATTTCACTCACAGTTTATAATGTGACGAGCCTTCAGGGCCATCCAGATCTACCAAGCTTCACTTTGTCTCTATACACAGACATACATAAAGGAGCTTTAGGCTTCTGTGAGACTTCTCAATCGTTTGCAACAGAAATAATAAATGAAAGCCCCCTCTTGCACTGGATATCTAAATCCAATTTAAAATCTGGTTGAACCTTTAAGCACAAAAAAAATGTAATGCTTTTGTACCTATTAATTCTTAAAATGCTTTTGCTGTCATGATTTACCTCAAAGAAGTACTTGAGGATTCCTGTGGTTACAGTTTCCTTGTTCTGTCTGAAAACTCAGATGGACAAAGAGGGGTGCTAGGAAAGCAAGGGTGGAGGATAAGCTTGTCCACTGCTAGATGGCCCACCTCCTCCTGCAGAGGACATATGTTTGGCAATGAAGAGAAATTCCAATAGCATTTCCATCTGCACAGTAAATATGGCCCAGGTCACAGTATCACAGTATCACCAAGGCTGGAAGAGACCTCAAAGTTCATCAGGTCCAACCTGTCACCACAGACCTCATGACTAGACCATGGCACCAAGTGCCACGTCCAATCCCCTCTTGAACACCTCCAGGGATGGTGACTCCACCACCTCCCTGGGCAGCACATTCCAATGGCGAACGACTCTCTCAGTGAAGAACTTTCTCTTCACCTCCAGCCTAAAACTTCCCCTGGCACAGCTTGAGACTGTGTCCTCTTGTTCTGGTGCTGGTTGCTAGAGAGAAGAGACCAAACCCTTCCTGGCTACAACCCCCCTTCAGGTTGTTGTAGAGAACAATGAGGTCTCCCCTGAGCCTCCTCTTCTCCAGGCTAAACAACCCCAGCTCCCTCAGCCTCTCCTCACAGGGCTGTGCTCAAGGCCTCTCCCCAGCCTCGTTGCCCTTCTCTGGACAAGCTCAAGGGTCTTAATGTCCTTCCTAAACTGAGGGGCCCAGAACTGGACACAGGACTCAAGGTGTGGCCTAGCCAGTGCAGAGTACAGGGGCAGAATGACTTCCCTGCTCCCACTGGCCACACTATTCTTGATGCAGGCCAGGATGCCATTGGCCTTCTTGGCCACCTGGGCACATGGCTGGCTCATGTTCAGCCTACTCTCAACCAGTACCCCCAGGTCCCTCTCTGCCTGGCTGCTCTCCAGCCACTCTGTCCCCAGCCTGTAGCACTGCATGGGGTTGTTGTGGCCAAAGAGCAGCACCTGGCACTTGGATTTGTTCAGTGCCATCATATTGGACTCTGCCCATCTGTCTAGTCGGTCGAGGTCCCTCTGCAGAGCCCTTCTACCCTCTAACAGATCAACATCTGCTCCCAACTTGGCATCTTAACAAATAAATTAGCTGCCTGAAAACTTTCTCTTTTCCCCACGTACACCTTGCAAAGGCTGCCTGTGTAACAGTTTCACTGATTCTTTAAGTACTTTGCCACAAAACCCAAAAGCACAGATGACAGCCAGCTGGGTGCTGCACAAATGAGCCAGCAGTGTGCCCAGGTGGCCAAGAAGGCCAATGGCATCCTGGCCCTGCATCAGGAACAGTGTGGCCAGCAGGAGCAGGGATGTCATTCTGCCCTGTGCTCAGCACTGGTTAGGCCACACCTTGAGTCCAGCACCAGAACAAGAGGACACAGTCTCAAGCTGTGCTAAAGGAGGTTTAGGCTGGATGTTAGAAAGAATTTATTCATAGAAAGAGAGATTGGCCATTGGAATGTGCTGCCCTGGGAGGTGGTGGAGTCCCTATCCCTGGAAGTGTTTAGGAAGAGTCTGGATTTAGTTGATTAGATGGTGCTGGGCGATAGGTTGGACTTGATGATCTCAAAGGTCTTTTCCAATGTGGTCTATGCTATGCTATGCTATGCTATGCTATGCTATGCTATGCTATGCTATGCTGTTCTATATTTGTCTGCTGCTTTAATTATCTTCCTAACTGTGTTTGGAGATATTCTCAGAGAATGTGCCCCTCCAAAAACAGAGATCAAAGAAAACAAAATGGCAAAACAAACAAACAAGCAAACAAAACAAAAACACCAAAACACAATACCAAACACAACAAAAAACCCCAAACCAACCAACAAACCAACCACAAAAACCCAAACCAAATCAAACCAACCAGAAACCAAACCACAAGCAGACAACAACAAACCCCCAACAAACAAACACTAAAAAAACCAAACCACACAGACACACACAAAGTGTAAATAAGCAAAGTCAGAAATTACAAATAGGAATTTAAGTGGAATTGACAGGAACCAGTAATTAATGGAAAGCCAAACTAACAAAAGCTTCATGGAGACATTTTGCGTCTAGGAGGCTGTGATTCAATTGAAGTCCAGATCGGTTGTATCTAGCTGTGCAGTGGCCCACGCAGGACAAGTGTGTGGTCTTGCATGTGAACAGATGTTGATATTTCAGAAGTCCACACTACAACTGGAACCAATTAATACCATGCTGGAGATCACAGCAAGGAGGCCAGTGGCTGAGATAAGCTTGGAGACTAAACTGTCCTTTGACCCAGGCAATGGCTTTGCCAGCGGGAGCTGACATAGTCATTGTTAAGAAACTTGCAGTCTTCCATATCTTATTGAGGCTTTGGGTAAGCAGAGAAGTTCCACATTTTCCAGATTTCAGAGGCCTTTGATGACTGTTAGAATAATTTAAAAACAGGATGTATAAAAAAAGTGAATTCCAGGGTCCTTGCCTTGGTTTCACATAGCAATATTAATGAGTTGCATGTTTCTAGTAGCCCTTGCAAATTCAAGTACTCACCTCCAGATGTTTCTTTATAACGATGGCAATAAAAGTCCCTTGGCTACTTTACCTGTCTTGACATATATGTTACTTTTTTGACCCCAATATCTATACAGAAAGATGTAAACTGCAGCATCTTATTAGAGATCCCTTGGTTTGCAGAGACATGAAAAGCTGAATTTATGTGTCTGGAATACCCTGGTCACAGAATCACAGAGTGTAAGGGACTGGAAGAGACCTCCAGAGATTATGCCAGAGCAGGATCACCTAGACCAGATCACACAGGAACACATGTAGATGGGTCTTGAAAGTCTCCAGAGGAGACTCCACAATCATTGGAGGTGTTTAGGAAGAGACTGGAGGGGGCACTTGGTGCCATGGTTTAGTTGATTAGATGGTGTTGGGTGATAGGTTGGTCTTGATGATCTCAAAGGTCTTTTCCAACCTGGTTAAGTCTATCCTATCCTATCCTATCCTATCCTATCCTATCCTATCCTATCCTATCCTATCCTATCCTATCCTATCCTATCCTATCCTATCCTATCCTATCCTATCCTATCCTATCCTATCCTATCCTATCCTATCCTATTTCCTCTCTGGGCAGCCTGCTCCAGAGCTCTGACACCCTCACAGTAAAGAAGCTCCTCCTCACATTGAGGTGGAACCTCCTGTGTTCCAGCTTGCAAGCTGTTGTTCCTTGTCCTATCCCTGGGCACCACCAAAAAGAGCCTGGCTCCTTCGTCCTGAGACCCCCCCCCTCAGATATTGATAGACAGTCTTTTGAAGAAAAGCTTACACTGGTGAAAGATTTCAGTGTGAAGAAGTTGAGATGCTTGATGGAATCATTTGTGTACATTTCCATGCAGGGACCTACTTCAGAAAGCAATAGACGTACAAGACCATGAAGTTCATTATTCTAGACAGTGTGTTAAATTGCAGGTTGCTCCCTGGGACCTGAGATTATCTGTAACATTTTCAGGATAGTGAGAAGGTCTTTGTCTGTCTTAATGTACTTTGTGTGAGATTCACGCTACCAGTGGAATGTAGATGTGTGATAGAGGAGGGATTGATTTCCTATGTGGGCTTCTCCCACCACAGGGCATTGAGTGTCTTAAGCAACAGTAATTACTCATTCCTTGTCTCAGAGCTGCAGTATTCCAGAAGCAAAGGGTAAGAACTGAGTACCTCCCTACTGTCAGAACATGCAGTTTTGAATCACAGAATGGTCCAGGCTGGAAGGGCCTCCAAAGCCTATCCAGTCCAACTTTCCCCACAGTCAGCAGGGACACAGGGTTGCTGTGGCCAATGTGCAGATCCTGGTACTTGGATGTGTTAAATCTCATGTCGTTGGACTCTGCCCATCTGTCCAGCCTGTCGAGGTCCCTCTGCAAATCCTCTCCACCCTCCAGCAGATCAACTCCTTCCTCCAGCTTGGTGTCATCTGCAAATTTACTGATGATGACATATAAAAAACTCCCAACAAACAAAAAAAGCAAACAAAATAAAACAACCAACAAAACAACAAAAATCCAAAACCAAACCACCAACTTGAAATTATTTTCATTTTACTTAAAATAAGAGTGTATGTGTTTGGGGGGGGGGAGAGGGGGGGAGGAAGGGAGGGGCTGTCAGCCTCTTCTCCAGGCAACTGATGACAGAATGAAAGGACACAGCCTCAAGCTGCAGCAGAGGAGGTTTAGGCTGAACGGTAGGAAGAAATTCTTCCTAGAAAGAGAGTTTGGCTGTTGGAATGTGCTGCCCAGGGAGGTAGTGGAGTCACCATCCCTGGAGGTGTTTAAGAAGAGACTGGATGAGGCACTTGGTGCCATGGTTTTTTGATTAATGGTGCTGGGTGACAGGTCGGGCTTGATGATCTTGGAGGTCCTTTCCAAGCTGGTTGATTCTGTGATTCTATGACTGTGTGCAAATAAGGTACTTGCCTGCCTTCTGAGGAAGGCAAATGTTAGCTCAGTTGGTAAGCTGCAGGGAACTTCAGTATTACTTGCTGACTGTAACAGAGCAATCATACCTGCTATTTGCACAGCAGATTAATCCTTCTGAGCTGTTGGCACCTAGGAATGTTGGCTCATTGGAATAATTTTGTAGCAGGATTCTACAAGTAATCAAGCCATTTTCAGTGAGAATAAGAGATTAAACAATTCACCTAGGATCAGCTTCACCTCTGTACAGCCACCCATTTTTATCAACTGCCCTTACTAGAGCTTATCTTGTCCTATCCATGTCCCCTGCAGGAGAATGAAGTACCACTCACACTGCAAAAAGCAAGCAAACCACAAATGGGTTTCCAAACTCCTTACATGTTAATAATTACAGTACACTGAATTATTACTTTGGGATGTCATAGTTTGGAGTGTGACCAGGGAGGTGGTGGAGTCACCATCCCTGGAGGTGTTCAAGAGGGGATTGGACGTGGCACTTGGTGCCATGGTTTAGTCATGAGGTCTGTGGTGACAGGTTGGACTTGATGATCTTTGAGGTTTCTTCCAACCTTGGTGATTCTGTGATTCTGGGACAGATTGTTCTAGTGCCCCTGGGGCAAAAGCAAACTGCTTCTCCCACAGGATTGGACTATTGGAAAGTTTACATGGAAAATCTGCTCACAAGCTACTATACTACAGTGTTACAATGCACAGTGGTGAGCATTGCAAAGCATAGGAAATACAAAGGAATTAGTGTTCTGGGTTTAACAGAGAAGCTCATTAAGCCAAAAAACTTCACACAGAACCTCCACCAACTCAGACCAAAAGCCCACTACCCATTTTATCCCCACCTGGGGTTTAACATACACCCCAGGGCTCTTTCTTTCCCCCATAGCTAGGCTGGGTTCAGGCTGGCCAGGCCTGAAATGGCCTCCCCTTATTCCCTGGCATTAGACCTAAACAGGCCAAGATTGCACAATAAATATTAGTTTGGCTTTGATAGCCACAGATAAGACTGGAAGCACCCTGCCCCCACACCAGATGAGGAGCTCACTGCATCCAGGGAGGAGAAAGGGAAGAAAGAGAAAGACACTAACTTTGCAGCCATACTGATAGAGCTGCAGGATTTATGAGAGGAAATACAAAGACTACACCTCCTGGGACACCTCCTGGACACTCTGCACCTTCTGGAGGTCGGTTTTGTGGTTCCTTTTTAAGGGCACCCAACTCAAACTGCGACATGGGATAAAAAACCAACATAATGCTTCTGTCTACATAAGGATAATAGTAGATATTTTGGCCTGGGCTTTCTTAGAGAAAGAAGTTGTGCAAAGTTTATTAACAATAAAACATCCTGCAGAAATTTAGTTCTTAACTTCATTGGATCAGTTATTTTTAGCTATCTTACTGTGCTGTTGCACTGAATGACAAAAGTGTGCTTGACCCTAGGCAAGTCCAAGCCAATGTATTCTTGCTGCAAACAAATCAAAGTGTAAAAACTATGTCCCCATCTACACTGAGCATTTCTACTAGCCATGATATGCTCATGGAACAATGCAAAACTTGGCCTTGATGAACAGCACGTGACACAGCACATGCAGGATAGGTTCAGAAAAGGGAGAAAGAGCAGTGAGGTACATTGCTGTATCTGCTGCTGGGGGCTGTGCTTCCTGCAGTCATGCCAGCAGAGCTAGCCAAAGCCTGTCCCAGGCACTGATAAGGAAAGAGAGTTGGCATGATGAGCAGGAGACGGATTCTTTGAACACTTCACAGACGAATCTCTCTGAAACAGAGCGATTTATGGTCCTGCAGAATATTGATGTTCCTAGTTTTGACACAAGTTTCACATCAGCATTGTCTGTTTCAAAGCAAAACAGTAACAGCAAGCACGATCCAAATGGAGGCATTCCATTAGGCATCCAAAGATCAAACACATTTTAAAAGTATGGGGCTATGAGCAACTAGACAGCTCTGTGGAATGAAGCCTGCACTTATTATTTGCTATCTGTATTCCACTAAGGTTGGAATGAATATTCAAAGGTGGTGGTTGTTTTTCTTCCCCCCATAGATTCATAGAGTCATAGAATGGTTTGGGTTGGAAGAGACCTTAAAGATCACAGTATCATAGTATCACAGTATCGCTAAGGTTGGAAGAGACCTCAAGGATCATCGAGTCCAACCTGTCACCACAGACCTCATGACTAGACCATGGCACCAAGTGCCTCTTGAACACCTCCAGGGATGGTGACTCCACCACCTTCCTGGGGAGCCCATTCCAACTCCAAACAATCATGAAAGCAGGATCCTGGGCACACTGCTGGCTCAAGTTTAGGCGGTTGTCAATCAGCACCCCCAGGTCCCTCTCTGTTTGGCAGCTCTCCAGCCACTCTGACCCCAGCCTGTAGCTGTTCATGGGGTTGCTGTGGCCAAAGTGCAGGACCCGGCACTTGGATTTGTTGAATGCCATCCTGTTGTACTCTGCCCATCTGTCCAGTCGGTCAAGGTCCCTTGGCAGAGGCCTTCTGCCCTCTAACTGACCAACATCTGCTCCCAACTTAGTGTCATCTGCAAATTTGCTGATGACTGTCTCAATCCCCTCATCCAGATCATCAATGAAGATATTAAAGAAGATGGGGCCCAGCACTGAAGAAAGACCATACTTATTCATGAATCTCATGCGAGTTGATACCACCTGTTCACACTTTTTCTCCCACAAGCTTCATTTGCTGTCACCCATGTGCTCACAGCTCCAGGGCACATGTCCCCAGGGTGGCCTGACCACGAGCAATTGTTTCCATTCCAAGCTTCTGATCTCCCTTTCAAGTATAGCAAGGACTCCTGAAATCCTGAAAGAATAATGTGAACCTCTAGGGTTACCCACTGGCCCATCCATATTTTTTTTTGGTGCTTTGGAATTCTGAATCATCAGCAGAAACCTGTTCCCTTCTGCTTTCCACGAGGCACTTCCAATTTTGACTTAAAATGTGAAGGGAGAAGTCTGACTTGAGGGTCAGAAAATAAAAGAAGGTTAACCTGATGATTAGTGTGAGGTGTCCCCGCCCATGGCAGGGGGCTTGGAACTGGATGATCCTTGAGGTTCCTTCCAACCCTACCAATTCTATGATTCTATGGATGGGATGATAGTATTACAACTGCATGAGAATAAATGAAAGAAAGGTTAAATTTTGCCAGCTCTCTATGCCACACTCCTAAAAGAAAAGTATTTGAGGTTTCCCTGCCCGTGGCAGGGGGTTGGAACTAGGTGATCCTTGCGGTCCCTTCCAACCCTAACAATTCTGTGATTCTGGATTTCAGTGAACACAGCTGAGAGTCAGTCTTGAGATTTATTGGTGTCTTAGCTTAAAGAGCGGACAGAAAGGTTTTACTCCCAAAAGAAGTAAAATAAAGAGGCCTTGGCTGAATTGGAGAGAAGTACAGAATTGTATTCAGAAATATAGAGGAAAACACAGAACACTTGAATCCTTAACACCTGATACATAAACAGGATGCATAAAAACCCCAAATACCTTCCCCCAACCAGAATAAACCACAGACGCCAGGTGCTCCTTTTCTCTCCCCCCCCCCCCCCCCCCCCCCCCCGGCTTATTGCCTCCCTGGTCTAAGGAGGCCAAAATTGCACAGGAAAAAAGTAGTCAGACCTCTGAAGGCCATGAACAGGCCCTGCCCCACGATGAGTTATCAGATAAGGACTCGCTCTGGAGAGCTGAAGGGAGGGAGGAAAGTGAGCAAGTTGGCCTTGCTGCCAATTCAGAGAGCAGAATTATGGGTTTGAATAACAAATTACAACTTTCCAGGGTTCATCCCCTGGACCTTCCTAGTCCTTCTGGAGAACTCCACTCCATAAGTTTTTGTTTTTTTTTTTTTAAAGGCACCACTCTCAAAACATGACAGTTGAGCACTGAGCTGGGCAGAAAATCCACCTCACAGGCTCACAGGATGTCAGGGTTTGGAAGGGACCTCCAGAGATCATCCAGTCCAACCCCTCTACCAGAGCAGGACCAGAGAATCCAACACAGGTCACACAGGAACACATCCAGACAGGGCTGGAAAGTTCCAGAGAAGGAGACTCCACAACCTCTCTGGGCAGCCTGTTCCAGTGCTCTGTGATCCTCACAGTGAAGAAGTTCCTCCTCATGTTGAGGTGGAACCTCCTGTGCTGCAGTTTCTATCCATTGCCCCTTGTCCTATCCCAGGGTGCAAGTGAGCAGAGCCTGTCCCCTCCCTCTTGACCCCCAGCCCTCAGATATTTATAGATATTTATTAAATCCCCTCTCAGTCTTCTGTCCAGACTGAACAGGCCCAGGGCTCAGCCTCTCCTCACCTGGCTGCAATCCCTTCAGCATCCTTCTAGCCCTCCCTTGGACTCTCTCCAGCAGATCCCTGTCACTCCTGGACTGGGGAGCTCAAAACTGGACACAGTATTGCAGGTGAGGTCTCACCAGGGCAGAGTACAGAACATCCTCATTCCAGAGAACACCCAGTGCTGAGAAGGGAAGAGCTCTCCCAAACCATCATCCTTATGCAATAGAATAGAGCTGTGCTGTAGGGTTTGGTTTGGCTTTGAGGTCTCTGAGTGTCCTCCACCACGCCACTACAAAGGTGGGCCTGTCCTGCTGAAGCTTGTGGAGCACCCTCAGTTTTGCCAGAGGTTTCTACAAGAGCTGGATCCTGCTTTCTCTTGTTTGTAAGAATTTCCTGAATACCTCAGAAGAAGCTCTCTCTGCAGTGCATTTTTTCTCTCTCAGTAAAAAATCAGTCCAACGTAGAGGTTATAATCCTCAGACTCAAGGAGCATACTTTCATTGGAGGTCTGTAGAATACCCCTATTTCTGGTCTTGTTTTATGCAGTGCATGGTGTGAGCAGCATAAAACACCAAATGCTGGATGATGTGTTATATCTTTGGGGCCGGGAAATCCTGATCACATCTCTTAAATATTAATGTCACTTTCTGGTGTTTTCAGAATAAGATAATTGACATTCTACTTCACAAGTTTGAAAACTCCACATCCACCTATCCACACAACTTTCCCATATATTTACATTATAAAGGAGCTCAAGATTTATTGAAGAGCAGGGCTAACTTTTACATTGCAGTGGCAAAAGAAAAAGACTATAAATGTTCACTTTAGCCTGGCGGCAGAGCCCAGATTTGCATTTCTATGGGGAGTCTGTTTTCACGGATGCATCTGTGTCTTTAAAGCAACACTACTGATTTACATCCTGCCCCTGAGCTCAGCACTGGTTAGGCCACACCTTGAGTCCTGTGTCCAGTTCTGGGCTCCTCAGGTTAGGAAAGATGTTGAGATGCTGGAAGGTGTCCAAAGGCAACGAGGCTGGGGAGGGGTCTGGAGCACAGCCCTGTGAGGAGAGGCTGAGGGAGCTGGGGTTGCTTAGCCTGGAGAAAAGGGGGCTCAGGGGAGACCTCCTTGCTCTCTACAACTCCCTGAAGGGAGGTTGTAGCCAGGTGGGGGTTGGTCTCTTCTCCCAGGCACCCAGCACCAGAACAAGAGGACACAGTCTCAATCTGTGCCAGGGGAGGTTTAGGCTGGATGTTAGGAAGAAATTCTTCCCAGGAAGAGAGATTGGCCATTGGAATGTGCTGCAAAGGGAGGTGGTGGAGTCACCATCACTGGAGGTGTTTAAGAAGAGCCTGGATGAGGCCCTTGGTGCCATGGTTTAGTTGGTCAGATGGTGTTGGGTGATAGGTTGTACTTGATGATCTGGAAGATCTTTTCCAACCTGGTCTATTCTATTCTATTCTATTCGATTCGATTCTATTCTCTAAAAGTTAGCCACAGAGTGTATTGAGTAACCAAGCATAAAGTCTCCAGCCTTATTCTAGGAAGATGGAGTACCATCATTCCCCTTATGGTACAAAATAAACAGATTGGAAGACTTTAGTCAAGAATCCCTCAGTTCACATGACCCTTTCTGTGAACTATTTCAAGTTAACACAGCTCTTGATGCCTTTCTATCTCCCTGTGTCCAATGCTTTGAACTCTCATGGAGATTTCTGGCATAAGATCTACTTATCAAGCAGGAAAAAGAACAGCTGCTATTTATTTCATTTTCACAGAATAAGAGAATCAACCAGGTTGGAAGAGACCTCCAAGATCATCCAGTCCAACCTATCACCCAGCCCTATCCAATCAACCAGACCATGGCACTAAGTGCCTCATCCAGGCTTTTCTTGAAGATATGCAGTGATGATGACTCCACCACCTCCCTGGGCAGCACATTCCAATGGCCAGCCTTGAACCCCAGCCTCCAGATATTGATAGACGTTTATTAAACCCCCTCTCAGTCTGCTCCTCTCCAGACTAATCAGCCCCAGGGCTCTCAGCCTCGCCTCATGAGGCAGTGCTTCAGTCCCTTCAGCATCATGGTAGATCTCCCTTGGACTCTCTCCAGCAGATCCCTGTCCCTCCTGAACTGGGGAGCCCAGAACTGGATGCAATATTCCAGGGGAAGTCTCAGCAGGGCAGAGTAGAGGGGGAGGAGAACCTCCCTGGATCTGCTGGAAACCTCTTCATGCACCCCAGGATCCCCTTGGCCTTCAAATTTCTTCATCATTTGTCACCACATTTGTGAACACTTTCTAAAATTCAACCACGTGTGTTTTTATGATAATGATGATGGCTACATGGAGTTTGCATTGCTCAAGTCTCTTCTTTCACTTATGATCATGAGCCAAGTTCTGTCCTTTGGATGTGTATATGCTACCCCCTTTTCATTCATTGGAAATCATCTATAATCAAGAGCAGATTTTGGTTCTTTTTTTTTTTTAATGTTTTAAATTATAGCTTTAAACATTCAAAACTGATCTTCTCCTTATTTATGTTGATTTTTTCTTTTCTTTTTTTTTGTTTTACCCTATTAAGACAGAAAAAAATCATAGAATCACAGAATTGTCAGGGTTGGAAGGGACCTCAAGGATCAGCCAGTTCCAACCCCCCTGCCGTGGGCAGGGACGCCTCACACTACAGCAGGTTGCTCACAGCCACATCCAGCCTGGCTGCAAAAACCTCCAGGCATGAGGCTTCCACCACCTCCCTGGGCCACCTGTGCCAGTCTCTCACCACCCTCATGGGGAACAACTTCTTCCTAACATCCAATCTCAATCTACCCATTTCTAGTTTTGTTCCATTCCCCCCACTTCTATCACTCCCTGACACCCTCAAAAGTCCCTCCCCAGCTTTCTTGGAACCCCCTTCAGATATTGGAAGGCCACAAGAAGGTCTCCTGAGACCCTTCTCTTCTCCAGACTGAACAGCCCCAACTCCCTTAGTCTGTCTCCACAGCAGAGCAGCTCCAGCCCTCTGCTCCTCCTCGTGGTCCTTCTCTGGACACCTTCCAGCACCTCCAGATCCTTCCTGGAACAGAGGTTCCAGAACTGGACGATGAGCTCCAGGTGTGGTCTCAGCAGAGTGGAATAGAGGGGGAGAATCACCTCCCTTGACCTGGCCCAGGAGGGTCATGTGGAGCTTTTCATCCACCAGCACCCCCTAGTCCTTTTCTTTGTATTTCCCAGCAAGAAGGGGTTTGATTTAGTTTGGTTTGGTTTTTCCAAAGCCCCAGACTTTAGTACCTTCTTGCTAACCAACTGAGGAATGGTAGTTACTCCCTTCACAATGTGGTTTGCATAAAAACCCATCTAATCACTGATTATAGCTGAATTTTCCCCTCCTCACACAGACATTCCATTCTGATCTTTCCTAACTGAAGCAGAACAGAGGCAGGTGATATAGACATTGTCTGCACAAAATCCTGTGCTCCCTTAGCTGAAATATGTGTGCTCCAAGCCAGTTTAGCTAAACTCATGCAGCCTGTGCTCAGACACATATTTTCATTTACAGATATATTAGAAGGAACTCTGCAAGGGCAGTCAGTTGGATTATAGATCCTTATTTAAGGAGTGTGGCTGAGATTGAAATTGGAGCCAGAGAGAACATATTTCAAGTATTAAATCTGTTTCACCCTACTGGAAAACCAAAGAGCACACGGAGGGATCGGTGGTAGAAATCTGTGTTCACAGAAGGGAGGCTCTCCCTTTCTGTTCTTTCTCACACAGTACAGAGCATTACAAAAACTGTCACGTCATCTAACCCTGCAGAGGTAAAATGTTTGCCATAAATCTTCTCAAGTTGTTCATTGGTGGTCTGCCTCTTCACTTTTACTCTGCAAGGAGCAGCCTCTGAGGGCCCCTCCCCTTTTATTTCATAAACCTGCCTTCCAGGCACCTAATCCTCCAGGGACACAGTTTTGTACTAGGGACATTTTTAATATATTCAGTTGCTATAAACATGTTTCATCTTCTGTAGAAGCATCTAGTAACACTACCTAGGAAATTGGAGATCATATCACTTGCACAAAATTCAAATAAACTCATTTCCCCTCTGTATTGTTAGGAGCACATCTATAGGGAATGGGCCTGCTTTACTTTTTAATTAAACACTGAACCCCTCCTAATCTAAGCTGTGCATTGAGTAGTCTCACATGGTGACAAGGAGCTGTGTGCAGCATACCACAGCTATGTGCTCTGGAAATTCACAGAATCACAGAATTGTCAGGGTTGGAAGGGACCTCAAGGAGCATCCAGTTCCAACCCCCCTGCCATGGACAGGGACACCTCACACTACAGCAGGTTGCTCACAGCCACATCCAGCCTGGCTGCAAAAACCTCCAGGCATGAGGCTTCTACCTCCTTCCTGGGCAACCTGTGCCAGTCTCTCACCACCCTCATGAGGAATAACTTCTTCCTAACATCCAATCTGAATCTACCCATTCCTAGTTTTGCTCCATCCCCCCCAGTCTTATCACTCCCTGACACCCTCAAAAGTCCCTCCCC
This sequence comes from Melanerpes formicivorus, assembly GCF_026170545.1. Classification (NCBI taxonomy): domain Eukaryota; kingdom Metazoa; phylum Chordata; class Aves; order Piciformes; family Picidae; genus Melanerpes; species Melanerpes formicivorus. The sequence goes on from NW_027142416.1 coordinate 2,569,539, forward strand.
AGCTTTCTTGGAGCCTCCTTCAGATCCTGGAAGGCCACAATTAGGTCTCCTGGGAGCCTTCTCCTCTCCAGACTGAACAACCCCAATTCTCTCAGTCTGTCCTCATAGGAGAACAGCTCCAGCCCTCTGCTCATCCTTGTGGCCCTTCCAAGCAACCATTTTACTCTCATTCCTCAGGCTGGCAGATGCAGCCTATGGGAGTCTTGACTCTTCCCTTTGTTAGCTTTCTTCTCATCCGGCAACCTAAGAAATCCCAGTTAACCTTACCCTTGTTCCTACAGGTTGATCCTACCAACCAAGCAACCAAAACCTCATTCACTCACAGAATAGAAACAAAGACTATTGTCAGAAGGGCTTTCCCGGTGTCCCCTGATCTTGACTCCACTGCATTCCAACATAGAAAGTATTGGATATTCCCACAGAAAGAAAGCAGGCCGGGGGGGGACACACCTTGTCATTCTTTACAGCTCCCTAAAAGGAGGTTGGAGCCAGGTGGGGGTTGATCTCTTCTCCTTAATAACAAGTGATGGACGAGAGGAAATGCCTTCAAGTTGCACCAGGGGGGTTTTAGGTTGGGTATGAGAAGAAACTTCTTCCCCTGAAGGGTTCTCAAAGGCTGGAGCAGGCTCTGCAGGGAGGTGGCTGGCTCCACAGCCCTGGAGGGAGTTACATTCCCACTGATCTACAATGAAATTCGTTTAGAACTATCTTTTGTTTCCCTTTTCACAGTATCACAGTATTACCAAGGTTGGAAGAGACCTCGAAGATCGTGTCCAACCCATCACCCAAGACCTCATGACTAGACCATGGCACCAAGTGCCACCTCCAATTCCCTCTTGAACACATCCAGGGACAGTGACTCCACCACCTCCCTGGGCAGCACATTCCAATGGTGAACGACTTTCTCAGTGAAGAACTTTCTCCTCACCTTGAACCTAAACTTCCCCTGGCACAGCTTGAGACTGTGTCCTCTTGTTCTGGTGCTGGTTGCTTGGGAGAAGAGACCAACCCCCTCCTAGCCACAACCACCCTTCAGGTAGTTGTAGAGAGCAATGAGGTCGCCCCTGAGCCTCCTCTTCTCCAGGCTAAACAATCCCAGCTCCCTCAGCCTCTCCTCACAGGGCTGTGCTCAAGGCCTCTCCCCAGCCTCGTTGCCATTCTCTGGACACGTTCAAGTGTCTCAATGTCCTTCTTAAACTGAGGGGCCCTGAACTGGACACAGTGCTCAAGGTGTGGCCTAACCAGTGCAGAGTCCAGGGGCACAATGACTTCCCTGCTCCTGCTGGCCACACTATTCCTAATGCAGGCCAGGATGCCATTGGCCTTCTTAGCCCCCTGGGCACACTGCTGGCTCATGTTCAGCCAGTACCCCCAGGTTCCTTTTCTGTTTGGCATCATCCAGTTCCAACCCCCTGTTTTACACCTAAACATTCAGCCAGAGTGTTTCAGTAGCTGTTCTTCTTAAAGGCATAGCCTAAAACTGTCACAGTATCAAAGATCAGCATCCCACCAGCAGAAACCAGGCCAGCACTGTTAAGAAGGTTCCTTGAGTTACATTTAGCTTCCACATCTGGGAGTCAGAACATGCATCTGTATCTCAAATCCAGACTCGTGCTCAGTTTGCACTTTCACAAGCATGTGGCTGGCTCTGATCGCAGCTTGATCCCCTGCTCCACTGTTCATATACCGTATATTCATTCCTGAATAAAAAATTCCACTCCAGAATGTTGAATTATTTTTTTCCCCCCCTAATTTGGCATTATCTTTCCATATTCAGATCAAAATGCATTGCAATACTCTGTGTGTTCCATGCCAAGACCTAATTTAAAATACGTTCCTCTGAGATATTAGAAAAGTTTTCCTTCGGTTGTCCCACTTCATCTCTTGCCAATCTCTGTTCTGCGTAACCAACTCTTCTCGTCTTTTTCCAAGGCCTCTCTTTGTCTTGCCACTTGAATAGAATGAATTCTCCCTCCATAATATCTCACAGAATCACAGTATCACCAAGGTTGGAAGAGACCTCAAAGATCATCAAGTCCAACCTGTCACCACAGACCCCATTACTAAACCATGGCACCAAGTGCCACCTCCAATGCCCTCTTCAACACCTCCAGGGACGGTGACTCCACCACCACCCTGGGCAGCACATTCCAATGGCAAACAACTCTCTCAGTGAAGAACTTTCTCCTCACCTCCAGCCTAAACTTCCCCTGGTGCAGCTTGAGCCAACCCTTCGGCTTTTGACTGGCTCTCTAATTTATTCAGTCCTCTTCAAGCCTTTTCTTCTCTCCCTTCCATGCTGTCTAAACATAGCTCTAAAAAAAGTTAAGTAACTACGTTCTCTGCTCAGACAGGGATTTTGCATTCCTCTCACCTCCCATTCTATGATATTTTATATTTTTTAAGTGTGGGGAATTTGGAAGTATGTTATTTTGGTCCAGGGAGGTTGTGCTCCTCCTCTGCTCTGCCCTGCTCAGACCATACCGACAATCCTACAGCCAGTTTTGGGCTCCCCAGCTCAAGAGACAGACCTGCTGGAAAGAGTACAAAGGAGAGCTACCAGGATGCTTAGGGGACTTGAGCCTCTCCCCTGTGAAGAGAGACTGAGAGCCCTGGGGCTGTTTAGTCTGGAGAAGGCTGAGAGGGGATCTGATCAATGCCTATCAATAGCTGAGGGGTGGGGGTCAAGTGGAGGGGGCCAAGATCTTTTAGGTGGTGCACAGCAATAAGCTAAGGAACAATGGAGACGAACTTGACCAGAGAAGGTTTCAGCTCAACATGAGGAGAAACTTCTTTCCAGTGAGGGTGACAGAGCTCTGCATCAGGCTGCCCAGAGAGGTTGTGGAGTCTCCTGCTCTGGAGACTTTTCAAACCCACCTGGATGCATTTTTGTGTGAACTGCTCTGGCAGGCAGGGTGGACCGAATCATCTCTGGAGGTCCCTTCCAACCTGTTACATAAGGTAATGGTATTTCCTCTTCACAGTGGATATAGAATCATAGAACTGTCAGGGGTGGAAGGGACCTCAAGGATCAGCCAGTTCCAACCTCACTGCCATGGGCAGGGACACCTCACACTACAGCAGGTTGCTCACAGCCACATCCAGCCTGCCCTTCAGAACATCCAGGCATGAGGCTTCCACCACCTCCCTGGGCAACCTGTGCCAGTCTCTCACCACCCTCATGGGGAACAACTTCTTCCTCACATCCCAACTCAATCTACCCATTTCTACTTTTACTCCATTCCCCCAACTCCTATCACTTCCTGACACCCTAAAAAGTCCCTCCCCAGCATTCTTGTAGCCCCCTTCAGAGACTGGAAGGCCACAATTAGGTCTCCTGGGAGCCTTCTCTCCAGACTGAACAGCCCCAACTCTCTCAGTCTGTCTCCATAGCAGAGCAGCTCCAGCCCTCTGCTCCTCCTCGTGGCCCTTCTCTGGACACCTTCCAGCACCTCCAGATCCTTCCTGGAACAGAAGCTCCAGAACTGGAGGCAGTACTCCAGGTGAGGTCTCACCAGAGCAGAGTAGAGGGGGAGACCATTACATCTCCTGCAACTATATTGTTTTACTGCTGTGATGATTTGAGGTTCTGGTAACTTTAAGAAGACTACAAGGCCATAGCCCTCCAAAAAGACAGAGTCCTAAGGGCTGGACCTGGCCATCCCAGGGTATGGTAAGGTGGTTGTTCTATTCCCATTTCCAGTATCACTATATTTAAGCTAACGCTGTTCTGATGTTGCTCTCCTCTCCTCCTGGAGAAGAGCTCTCATGACTCTTTGTCTCATGGATTGTGTGTGGGAGGTGGCTCTGGCTAGCAGGGGACTTCTAAGCTGCATTACAAGCCTGAGGAGGGGAGGGAGGTGCAGTTGTGACCTACTCTTGGGCTGCTGAGGCTAGCAGGAGTGGAAGATTCTGGAAGGCTTTGGCCAGGTAGGTTCAGCCTAGTTTGTGAATGTATTCATTCTACCTGAGTGCCTTCTGCGTCTACATTTGTAAATAGATTATCCATTTAAACTTCCAGTCTAGTTGTGCAGCCTTTTCATTTCTGCTCCCCAAGAAGGGGCAGGATATCTTTCTGCCCTCTGGTCTGGAGAAGCTCGTGGCTCTAAACCAGGACATTCACCATACGCATTAGTGTACCACAAATAGCTTCCTCAACTTTGTGCCTAGGATTTGAGTTACTACGGCTCTCATGTTCATTGGCTGTGCTTATTCTAGCTCTCATGGTTACCTTTTGAAGTCCTGATCTTAAATAAGTTACTTCTCATGGATGGACTCAGCAGCTTAAATAATTTGCATGCTGCAGGAAGAAAATCTGCAGTGAGCTGCTCCCCTCGTTTCCCTCGGCGCTCTTGTGAAAGGTTCTTCTGAAGTTCTTCTAAAGTCAAGCAGTCTTAATGCATCAAGAACAGTGTGGCCAGCAGGAGCAGGGAGGTCATTCTGCCCCTGTACACTGCACTGGTTAGGCTGCACCTCGAGTACTGTGTCCAGTTCTGGGTCCTTCAGTTTAGGAAGGAGGTTGACTTGCTGGAACGAGTCCAGAGAAGGGTAACGAAGTTGGTGAGGGGTTTGGAGCACAAGCCCTATGAGGAGAGACTGAGGGAGCTGGGGTTGCTTAGCCTGGAGAGGAGGAGACTCAGGGGAGACCTTATTGCTTTCTACAACTACCTGAAGGGAGGTTGTAGACAGGCGGATGTTGGTCTCTTCTCCCAGGCAACCAGCACCAGAACAAGAGGACACAGTCTCAGGCTGCACCAGGGGAGGTTCAGGTTGGATGTTAGGAAGAAGTTCTATACAGAAAGAGTGATTGCCCATTGGAACGTGCTGCCTGGGAGGTAGTGGAGTTGCTGTCATTGGAGGTTTTCAGGAGGAGACTTGATGGGGTGCTTGGTGCCATGGGTTAGCTGTTTGGGTGGGTTGGATTGGTTGATGGGTTGGACACGATGATCTTGAAAGTCTCTTCCAACCTGGTCTATTCTATTCTATTCTATTCTATTCTATTCTATTCTATTCTATTCTATTCTATTCTATTCTATTCTATTCTATTCTATTCCAATGCCTGTAGTCTTATCAGAACTTAGACAAAAGTGAGTTTGAAAGTGGCTAGATGCACAGAAGCCATTTAGAGCAAGTTCAGAGCCTGCTGATGAAAGGACAGTTTGCTGAGGATACCAAAATGGGAGGCTTGGCTGAGACACCTGAAGGCTGTGAGGCCATTCAGAGACTTGGACAGACTGAGAGCTGGGGACAGAGGAACCTGATGAGGTTCAACAAGGAGGAGTGCAGAGTCCTGCACCTGGGAAGGAAGAGTAAACTGCAGCAGGACAGGCTGGGAGGGGATCTGCTGCAGAACAGCCCTGTGGAGAAGGACCTGGGAGTGCTGGTGGGCAGCAAGTTCTGCATGGGACAGCAATGTGCCCTGGGGGCCAAGAAGGCCAAGGGAATCCTGGGGTGCATTCAGAGGAGTGTGTCCAGCAGAGCCAGGGAGGTTCTCCTCCCCCTCTACTCTGCCCTGCTGAGACCTCCCCTGGAATATTGCATCCAGTTCTGGGCTCCCCAGTTCAGGAGGGACAGGGATCTGCTGGAGAGAGTCCAAGGGAGGACTGTGAGGATGCTGAAGGGACTGCAGCACTTCCTGATGAGGCGAGGCTGAGAGCCCTGGGGCTGTACAGTCTGGAGAGGAGAAGACTGAGAGGGAATCTAATTAATGTCTATAAATATCTGAGGGCTGGGGGTCAAGAGGGAGGGGACAGTCTCTGCTTCCTTGTACCCTGGGATAGGACAAGGGGCAATGGATTGAAACTGCAGCACAGGAGGTTCCACTTCAACATGAGGAGGAACTTCTTCACTGGGAGGGTCACAGAGCACTGGAACAGGCTGCCCAGAGAGGCTGTGGAGTCTCCTTTTCTGGAACTTTCCAGCCCTGTCTGGATGTGTTCCTGTGTGACCTCTGCTGGATTCTCTGGTCCTGCTCTGGCAGGGGGGGTTGGACTCAATGATCTCTGGAGGTCCTTTCCAGCCCCTAACATCCTGTGAATCAAATAGCTATGAGAAAGGATGTTTCTTTGGTGAAACAAAGAAAAGAAATGACAATTGTGTGGGTAACTGGCACCAGGTGAGAATTCAACGAATGAAGGTCATGACACAATTCCACTGTTTTAGAATGTTTGTGTATTCCTTTGCATCTGATATGATCACACAGAAATTATAAAGGCCATGGGAAAAAAAAAAAAAAAACAAACAAACAGAAACACATTCAAATGAACAAAACACCTGCATTGCTTCAAGTAAGAGGCTAAATGCTGTTCTTGAAACACAACATGTATCAGTGATCTGAGACAGTTAGTTATAAATCACCCCAAAGAGCTTCCATGACTCTGAACAGAGAATGAGAGTTCTACCACAAAGCTGATCCTAAATGATGTGATTCCCATCTGCATGAATCCCATCTGCATTCAGTTTTACCTGTATACATCTCTGCATATACCCCTGCACTCAGTACTGGTTAGGCTACACCTTGAGTCCTGTGTCCAGTTCTGGGCCCCTCAATTCTAGAAGGATGTTGAGATGCTGGAAGGTGTCCAGAGAAGGGCAGCAAGGCTGGGGAGGGGTCTGGAGCACAGCCCTGTGAGGAGAGGCTGAGGGAGCTGGGGTTGCTTAGCCTGGAGAAGAGGAGGCTCAGGGGAGACCTTCTTGCTCTCTACAACTCCCTGAAAGGAGGTTGTAGCCAGGTGGGGGTTGGTCTCTTCTCCCAGGCACCCAGCACCAGAACAAGAGGACACAGTCTCAAGCTGTGCCAGAGGGAAGTTTAGGCTGGAGGTGAGGAGAAAGTTCTTCCCAGCAAGAGAGATTGGCCATTGGAATGTGCTGCCCAGGGAGGTGGTGGAGCCACCATCCCTGGAAGTATTCAAAAACAGGACTGGATGTGGCACTTGGAGCCATGGCTTAGTTGTCAGGAGGTGTTAGGGAATAGGTTAGACTTGATGATCTCTAAGGGCTTTTCCAACCTGGTTGATTCTGTGATTCTATGATTCCACCACATCCATTTAGAACCTCGGGCATCTATTAGTGGCAACAGCTCCATCTTTTCATAGTGCTGACTACACAGGGGCTGCAGGTGGGAGGAGGTTATAGACTCATCATAGAGTGCTTTGCTATAGAAAGGATATTGAGGTGCTGGAGTGTGTTCAGAGAAGGGCAACAAGGCTTGTGAAGGCCCTGGAGGAGCAGATGTAGGAGCTCAGGTTGTTAAGTCTGGAGAAAAGAAGCCTGAGGGGAGACCTCATCACTCTCTACAACTACCTGAAGGGAGGTTGGAGTGAGGAGGGGTTCCAAGCTGCACCACAGGAGGCTTAGAGTGGATCTTAGGAAACACTTCTTCACTGAAAGGGTTACCAAGCATTGGAATGGTCTGCCCTGTGCAGTGGTGGAGTCACCATCCCTGGAGGTGGACCTGGTGCTTAGGGACATGGTTTAGTGTTGACCCTTCAGTGCTGGGTCAAGGGTTGGACTGCATGATCTTGGAGGTCTCTTCCAAGTGGATGTATTCTATGATTCTGTGTTGTCAAGGGTAGCACTTCACCTAAAGTTTTAATCTTCAGTACCTACATTCTCAGTCTTCATGTGTGCTGAAGAGAACCTGTTTACTTCAGTGAGATTTGTGAGGTATACAACACCTGGGCTTAAAATACAAAAAGGTTTTGAGAACTTGCTTGATAAAATCTGCTGGATATCAATACACTCATGTTAAAATGAAATGGGATTTTCAGTGTTCAAAATAAGATCATGACTGAGCTGTTTTCTGTGCAAACTCCTATAACTAGCACTAGTGGCAATGTTGTCAAATGGACAGATGAGACCAGGCTGTAAGCATCTCCTATATTTAGAAGTGGCATGACAGAAGTGGTATGACAGAAGTGGTACAAATCAGTCAGAAAATGCCAGCTGACCAAAATGGTCAGGCCCATACATTCCTCAGGTCTTACATCTGAAAAACCAGTGTAATGATAGATGCTAATAGGAGATTTAGCAGAGCCAGCTGGCATTTATTACACCATCTGTTTCACCTGCCTAGTCAGGAGAATGCAGACCATAATCAGTTAGGAAGAGCAGGACTGTTCATCATTCGGTATCATTTGAGGTAAACCAAGGAAACTTGGAGCTCTGCATTAATCACGATGCTTTTCTTTGTCTTATCTCAGCTCTTTTATCTTTGCCACACTTTAAATGAATTACAATTTGACTAAGTGGTATCTGAAGAAAAACATAACACTGACTGTTTGCAGTGTGCATCTGCAAGGGTCAGTGTCAGATCCTCTCCTGTATGAGGGAAAAAGAATCATAGAACCATAGAATTGTCAGGGGTGGAAGGGACCTCAACACTCAGCCAGTTCCAACCCCCCTGCCATGTGCAGGGACACCTCACACGAGATCAGGTTGCTCAGAGCCACATTCAACCTGCCCTTAAAAAGCTCCAGGCATGAGGCTTCCATCCTCCCCGGGCAACCTGTGCCAGTCTCTCACCACCCTCATGGGGAACAACTTCTTCCTCACATCCAATCTCAATCTACCCATTTCTAGTTTTGCTCCATTCCCCCTACTCCTATCACTCCCTGACACCCTCAAAAGTCCCTCCACCAGTTTTCTTGTAGCACCCTTCAGAGACTGGAAGGCCACAATTGGGTCTCCTGGGAGCCTTCTCCAGGCTGAACAGCCCCAACTCCCTCAGTCTGTCTCCATAGCAGAGCAGCTCCAGCCCTCTGCTCCTCCTCGTGGCCCTTCTCTGGACACCTTCCAGCACCTCCAGATCCTTCCTGGATCAGAGGCTCCAGAACTGGACACAGTGCTCCAGGTATGGTCTCAGCAGAGTGCAGTAGAGGGGGAGAATCCCCTCCCTTGAAAAATGTATGAAACTGAAACAGTATTTTATTGATTCAAGAGAAAATACTTAATATGAAGAGAGACACCTAGACCCAACCAAAGCATACCAGCTCATGTGCTTTAGACAGCACTGCCATGCTGTTTATAACAGATAATGATGCTTCATGCTCCTTTTCAGAAAGTCTTCTCTAGAAAGTTTAAATTAGGGTTAGTGACCCAGACAATTAGCTTCCACTGCAAGATTAATGTGAGCTTCCCTGGAGACCCTCAGGAGAGGACAGGCAAAAGCCAGAAAAGCAGCCAACCCCTTTATTGAAGCATCTTTCACTTCCTGCTGTGTGGGGAGCAAACGAAGGAATTGCCAAAGCAACTGCTTCCAGCTCCCAAGATACCATGAAGACAGCTCTAAGCTCTCTCTGGAGTTGTGCTGATCCATGAAATTATAGCAGGTCTTTAAACAGATGTGAGTGGGTGGTAGAGAGGAGGGAATCATGTCATAAGCACACAGGAACTCTGAAAGGGTTGATGCCTGCTAAGGTCATCCATCCTCACATCTGCGGCAAGATGAGGTAGAGCATCTCCAAACTTGGCCCAAAGCAATGCTAGTCTGAATTACTGCTCCATCCCAAGGCTACCATAGGGATCAAAGGCCATCAGCCTTTCTAATTTGCTGCAGTAGCAATCTCTGTCCAATTCTCAGTTTTCCTTCTGTTCAAGAGACAGACATGCAAAGACTGTTTGGAATAAATTTGTTATCCTTTGGCTGTGTAATGTATCAAGCCTTGGTTCCAAAGTCATTTAACCAGGATAATAAATTATTAAGCCTACACATTTTGCAGGACCCTGACCATGGAGCTGCTCAGCTTTTACAGAGGGCCATTCAGTGCCTGCAGATCTGCACCTCCTGGCAACCTGCTGTACGTAAAGGTCATGCATGCATTCCAACATTCTCTTCATTCTCTTCATAAGATTTAGACCAGAGAGATAGAGAGATGCACAGGCATCCACAGCACAGCAGTAAGATCTATTCCATCCTTTAATTACTTGCCATACATTGACAGGAAAGGAAATGAAAATACCTTTTGGATTCCAGGATCACAGACTTTAGAGGTTGGAAGGGAACTCTGGAGATCGAGTCCAACCCACCTGCCAGAACAGGACCATAGAATCCAGCACAGGGCACACAGGGCTTGAAAGTCTCCAGAGAAGGAGACTCCACAACCTCTCTGGGCAGCCTGCTCCAGAGCTCTGTGACCCTCCCAGTGAAGAAGGTGAGGTGGAACCTCCTGTGCTGGAGTTTCTATCCATTGCCCCTGTCCTACCACAGGGTGCAAGTGAGCAGAGCCTGTCCCCTCCCTCTTGACCCCCAGCCCTCAGATATTTATAAACATTTATAAATCCCCTCTCAGTCTTCTCTTCTCTAGACTGAACATCCTCAGGGCTCTCAGCCTCTCCTCATCACGCAGTGCTGCAGTCCCTTCAGCATCCTTCTAGCCCTGCCTTGGACTCTCTCCAGCAGATCCCTGTCCCTCCTGAACTGGGGAGCCCAGAACTGGATGCAATATTCCAGGTGAGGTCTCAGCAGGGCAGAGTAGAGGGGGAGGAGAACCTCCCTGGCTCTGCTGGACACACTCCTCTGAATGCACCCCAGGATCCCCTTGGCCTTCTTGGCCCCCCAGGGCACATTGTTGTCCCATGCAGAACTTGCTGCCCACCAGCACTCCCAGGTCCTTCTCCACAGGGCTGTTCTGCAGCAGATCCCCTCCCAGCCTGTCCTGCTGCAGTTTATTCTTCCTTCCCAGGTGCAGGACTCTGCACTCCTCCTTGTTGAACCTCATCAGGTTCCCCTGTGCCCAGCTCTCAGTCTGTCCAAGTCTCTGAATGGCCTCACAGCCTTCAGGTGTCTCAGCCAAGCCTCCCTGGGCCGGTTGGATGAGCCAGGGAATTATAGGCCTGTCAGCCTGACCTCAGTGCCAGGCAAGATTATGGAACAGGTCATCTTGAGTGAGAAAGTTCTTCCCAGAAAGAGAGACTGGCCATTTGAATGTGCTGCCCAGGGAGGTGGTGGAGTCAGCATTACCGGAAGTGTTCAAGAAAGGCTTGGATGTGGCATTTGGAGTCACGGTTTAGTTGTCATGAGGTGTTGGGTGACAGGTTGGACTTGATGATCTCTGAGGTCTTTTCCAACCTCGTTGATTCTATGATTCTGAGAGTTGGCCTTGCAGCCAACTAAGAAAGAGATAGCAGAATTACGGGATTGAATAACAAAAATTACAATTTCCTGGGTCCACCTCCTGCACCTTTCTGGTCCTCCTGGAGGACTCAACTGTGTGGCTGTATTAAGGGGCAACCAGCCTCAAACCATGACAAGTACAGTCTATTAAACTACTGTGTGCCTGTGTAAAAAGGAGACGAAGCAAGATACAGACTCTGATCTTGAATTGACTTCCTTCCATTGTAAGATGCTCTTACTTTATGTGGGATTACCCTGCTCTCTAAATGCATTTTAAAAGTTGATTCTCACTCTTTATTTCCCTCCTCCCAAACTTAATAAAAACAGCCAGTCTAAACATGCTGAAATTACTCAGCAGATTCAGCAATATCTGGTCCTGTTGTTGTTTTGAACTTCTCTCTCCAACAGCAGAAAACTTGATTCTGTCAGCGTGGGTTTAGAAGCAATTCATCACTGGTGCCTCAGATTCACACAACAATGACTGAAGGAAGCAAAAAGCATCCTTTATCTTTACCACCAAAAAAAACACCAAACAACCCAACCAAACAAAAAAGAAGAAAACCCAAAAAGTAGGCAATTTCAATTGCACATTAAAGCCTTCTTTAGCCAAAAGCACTGTTGAGAAACAGCTGCACATTTTTACTTGCTGAACTGAAGTCCATGAAATGAACCCAACACTGAGTCTAATATGAGAGAATCAATGGACTGTTGCCTTACTCGGTGCTTCTCCAAAGACTTTTTAACTGGAACAGAATTCATTTTAATGAGCATCCAACATCTGGAGAAGTCCCTACAGAGTTGCAGAAAGCCAAGTTTAAAAAAAAATAAATAAAATAAAATAAGATAAAATCTGCAAGAATACCAAATCTCTGCTGAGAAAATGTCTGAAAGAATGAAAAGGAAAAAAGGAAAAGAATGGGAAAAAAAAAAAAAAAAAAAGGAGAAAAGAAGAAGAAAAGGAAAAAAATTATAAGAAGAAACACAAGAAGAAATGAAAGAATTAAAGAACAAATCATATAGATTTCTTTGGGAATGAAGAGTGAATCATTTTATTATTTGGAGCATCAGAGATTTACTTTTAAATCACTTCAGACCCAGCTGGCCCTTTGATCAGCTGATAAAAATCAGTCCACTCGTAATCTGCCATAGCTTTTTGGACCACATCCATGTGACACTTTTTCTTATGGCTGGGAGGAATATTGTCCTGCTCTGCTCTGCAAGACCACAATTATACCTTTTGACAGTACCGTAAACAACCATGAGGAAAACCATTTCAGCCCTCTAGAGGTTTTTTTTCTTATTGCCTTCTTTCTCTATCCTGCTCAGTTTTCATCAATTGGCCGCAATGCTTTTCTGTCTGGAAACTAAAAAGAACAGGATGCTTCTGCAACTGTATTTTACTGGTCCTATAGCTTATGCAGCAGGTGGCTAATGTCAGAAAAGTTCAAGTCAGATGGTCGTAATATCATAGAATCAGTCAGGGTTGGAAGGGACCACAAGGATCATCTAGTTCCAACCCCGCTGCCACGAGCAGGGACACCTCACACTAGATCAGGCTGGCCAGAGCCTCAGCCAGCCTGGGCTTAAACACCTCCAGGGACGGGGCCCCAACCACCTCCCTGGACAACCCGCTCCAGGGCTTCACCACTCTCCTGCTGAAGAACTTCCTCCTCACGTCCAGCCTTAATCTCCCCACCTCCAGCTTCATTCCATTCCCCCTAGTCCTATCACTCCCTGAGATCCTCAAAAGTCCCTGCCCAGCCTTCTTGTAGGCCCCCTTCAGATACTGGAAGGCCACAATAAGGTCACCTCAGAGCCTTCTCTTCTCCCAATTGAACAGCCCCAACTCCTTCAGTCTGTCCTCATAGGAGAGGTGCTCCAGCCCTCTGATCATCCTCGTGGCCCTTCTCTGGACACCTTCCAGCACCTCCACATCCCTCTGTAATAGGGGCTCCAGAACTGGATGCAGTACTCCAGGTGGGGTCTCACCAGAGCTGAGCAGAGGGGGAGAATCACCTCCCTTGACCTGCTGGCCACACTTCTCCTGATGCAGCCCAGGATCTGATTGGCTTTCTGGGCTGCAAGTGCACATTGAGAGCTCATGTTGAGCTTCTCGTCCACCAGCACCCCCAAGTCTCTCTCCTCAGGGCTGCTTTCCAGCCAGTCACTGCCCAGCCTGGATTTGTGCCAGGGATTGCCTCAACCCAGATGCAGGACCCTGCATTTGGTCTTGTTGAACCTCATGAGGTTCGCTTGTGCCCACCTCTCCAGACTGTGAAGGTCCCTCTGGATGGCATCCCTTCCCTCCAGCGTGTCTGCTGCACACTCGTGGGCATCCAGAAAAGCAATGCACTAAACTATTCAAAGAATGACAGGATCGTAGAATCAGAGAATCACCAAGGTTGGAAGAGACCTCAAAGATCATCAAGTCCCATTATTATTTCTCTCAGTATTTTGTGTTGACAGTTTTTCTGGTGCTATATTGGTATTTTCTTACACATCTTCAGTAAAATGTTCAGTGTGGCACTGAAGAGCCATGAGACCCCACAGAACCACCAAAACATTCAGGTTGGAAAAGACCCTCGGTACCACCAAGAGTGGGTCTCAGGAGGATGGGGCCAGTCTGCTGTTAGTGATGCCCAGTGACAGGATAAGAGGGAACAGGCACAAATTTGAACATAGGAAGTCCCATCTAAACGTGAGGAGGAACCTCTTTACACTGAGGGTGGGAGGAGGAACTTTGAGGGTGGTAGGACACCAGACAAGGCTGCCCAGAGAGGTGGTTGAGTCTCCATCTCTGAGTCATTCAAAACCTGTCTGGATGCCATCCTGTGCACCCTGAACCTACTCAGTGTTGGGGACTGGACTAGATGATCTCCAGAGGTCCCTTCCAACCCCTATCATTTTGTGACTCTCTGATTCTTTTCTACCTCAGAGGTGTTCAGGAGGAGACTTGATAGGGTGCTTGGTTGCATGGTTTAGTTGATTAGGTGGTGTTGGATGATAGGTTGGACACGATGATCTTGAAGGTCATTTCCAACCTATTCCATTCTATTCTGTTCCATTCCATTCCATTCTATTCCATTCCATTCCATTCTATTCCATTCCATTCCATTCTATTCCATTCCATTCTATTCCATTCCATTCTATTCCATTCTTTACATAGGTGTATGTGCATATATTGGACTTCTGGCCTCAGTTCTCCAGTAATTCAAGTTAGGACCCCAAAAGCTAGAAAAGCTGCACCTATGAGGTAACCTTCAGAGTATATCCAGATTGTACACACACAGTGAATGCTGTCTGCTGTTCTGAGGAAGGACAACTAACAGCATCTCACAGGCTATTAATCTGAATCTTCTAGAACTTGCCTTCACCACTGTGGCCCAAAGAAGAAGGGTTGTTTGCCCAGCTGAGCTTTTCTTTTTTCATGCCTGAAGAGTCTGAGAAAGGTGAAACATTAACAGACCTACTATCTTTTCCCCCCCCCTCCTCTTTGGATTTAACATAATATATATATGTACTGATAGTTTAATAGATAAATAGGATGAATGTTGAAGGGAGGAGAAATTAAATAAAATTTTCTGGAGAGTTTTCTTTTTCTGCTTGCTATGATTTTAATAAACTGTGGCCCTATTAAAATCACCACTCCATATACTTCTGTAATCAGTTCCCTTTTTGTGACTGTGCCAGGGCTGTATCCACTGTATATGAATTGATGCCAGAGAAATATGGCTATGCTTCAAGAAGCACTATTTTTCAACGTGTTGCCCTGAACTCTCTGGCTCAAGTGCACAAACTTGAGGGACAAATGTCTCTGAAAAGAACAGTCTAGAGCACTTCCAACCCCTCTCTCCTACACGACTCTTCTCTGGTTGTACGCAGGCCAACATCAAATGCGACATGCAGGCTGAAGCCAAATAATTCAGACTAAACTGATCAAGCTTACCCACTCAGTGCAAGATGTTTTCAGTTCCTAAGATTTCTTTCTTCTGTAGGCTAATTAAAACAGCTTGACTAAGACTTACTGAAGTATTCTGCTCCTCGCCATTCAAAGCTGGTATGAGCCAACGCCAGCACTCCTCCCTGTTCGCTCTTAAAGCCGTGTGCCCTTCTCTCGAGGCTTGAAACCTGCTTGAGGTATCCACAGCTGCTTCTAATATTTTGACCGTTAGACTCTCTTCTTCCTCTCCAACTGAACTGCTAGAAAGTATGCCAAACACTTAATGTTCTTTTGTTGCTATGAATTGCTACGGAGCGTGCCAAACGGTTAACCTCCTTTTGGTTTCCTTGGCTCTGTGCAACAATGCCGCGGAATTCAAACACAGGAACTGGGGGACCCAACAACTAGAGGCTGTGTGTCTACATGCAAGATTGAGCAATTCGACCCTAAAAGCTCCTCCCTGCCTCTTTAGCTAAGTGCAGTTCATGTTGGCATTACCATGTGCAGGCAAAATAATGAATACTCCAAAAGAAACAGATATATCTGTGTTTGGAAATAAAACATCTAGTTGGCACTTAAGGTTTATTCTGGTAATAGGAAAGAGAAATCAAATACTTCCCTCCTCCCCCCCCCCCCCCCTTTTTTTTTTTCTTCTTTCCCTCTTTTTTTCTTGTTTTGTTTTTCTTTTCTTTGCTCTGTTTTGTTTTGGTTGGTTGGTTGGTTTTGTCTCACTAGTCCTGTCTGGGTTTCAAAAAGTCTAAATAGTTTTCATTGATTTGGACAAAAGTTACAGGAAAGAATGAGGCTTTTAGGCTAACGATATAAACTTTGCAGATAAGAGTTTTCTCTTGTTACTGCTCTGGGAAATATGTGACTTTCCACAAGCCAGATGCTTGCTCAACTTTGATGAAGCCTTGTTAAATGTCGAGTGAGAGTTTTCCGTCAACTGTGTCTAGGATCTTGCAGTTTCACACCGAAGATAAAAACTGCTCTATGACAAGCACATAAATAAGAAAATACCCCAAGCCTTGGAAACACATTTTCAGGGGATATGATAAATAACAGAGCAGCCAAGAGAAAGATGGCAAAAATATGAACTATAAAAACTGTAGGGACTATATATGTATAAAACATACATATACATATGGTTGTACATCTCCATATATAGTGTGGATACTGTATACAGACAAGGTGGCCAGTGATGAGGGAGAGGGAAAATAGAGTGAGGTTTTCCTCCCTGAACATATATTACTCTGACATTAGATGATAAATTGATTTCATAATTCAGATAGGATTATAGTATTGTGTTCCATTCACGTACATAAGCAACAGAAGGCAAGTGAGAGCTCCCACAGATTTTGCATTCTTACCTTTGGTTGGTTGGTTGGCCTTTAGGCAACCATGGAAAATAAAAAAGACTCTTAATGAAGACTGCAGCATAAGTCACCCTAGAGTTTAGATCTCAGCACACCATCAGCAAGAGGATGATCAGAGGGCTGGAGCACTTCTCCTATGAGGACAGACTGAAGGAGTTGGGGCTGTTCAGTCTGCAGAAGAGAAGGCTCCCAGGTGACCTACTTGTGGCCTTCCAGTATCTGAAGGGGGCTACAAGAAGGCTGGGGAGGGACTTCTCAGGATATCAGGGAGTGATAGGACTAGAGGGAATGGAATGAAACTGGAGGTGGGGAGATTCAGGTTGGACATGAGGAAGAAGTTCTTCAGCATGAGAGTGGTGAAGCCCTGGAATGCGTTGTCCAGGGAGGTGGTTGGGGCGCCGTCCCTGGAGGTGTTTAAGCCCAGGCTGGCTGAGGCTCTGGCCAGCCTGATCTAGTGTGAGGTGTCCCTGTCCATGGCAAGGGGGTTGGAACTAGATGATCACTTCCAACCCTGACTGATACTATGATAACAGACACAAAATACTAACAGACTAGGCTTTCACACCCTTTTCCTTGGCAACATGCTATATAAAATGCAACACTGTGAGAGGGCCTATGATAATTTGAAACAATAGGAATGAGTGATGGGAAAAGGTGCTAACTCACTATATAAGTACCATAAACAAGTTCAATAAGGACAAGTGTCCTAGTGGACAGCAAGCTCTGCATGGGACAGCAATATGCACTGGTGGAGAAGAGAGCCAAGGGGATCCCGGGGTGCAGCAAGGAAAGTGTGGCCAGCAGGCCTAGGGAAGTTCTTCTACCTCACTACTCTGCCCTGCTCAGACCACAGCTGCAATCCTGTGTCCAGTTCTGGGCTCCCCAGTTCAAGAGAGACAGAGACCTGCTGGAGAGAGTCCAAGGGAGAGCCAGGAGGATGCTTAGGGGACTTGAGCATCTCCCCTGGGAAGAGAGACTGAGAGCCCTGGGGCTGTTTAGTCTGGAGAAGAGAAGGCTGAGAGGGGATCTGATCAATGTCTATCAATAGCTGAGGGGTGGGTGTCAACATGAAGAAGCCAGTTTCTTTTCCATGGTGCCTAGTGATAGGACAAGGAACAACAGGCACCATCTAGAACATAGGAGGCTACACCTCAACACAAGGAGACACTTCTTTATGGTGAGGGTGATGGAGCACTGAAACAGGCTGCCCAGAGAGGTTGTGGAGTCTCCTTCTCTGGCCAAATTCAAATCCTGCTGTGGTAGGGGGGTTGGATTGGATGATCTTTCAAGGTCCCTTCCAACCCCTAATGTTCAGTGGTTCTGTGATTCTGTCATAGCACAGACTGTGTGAGTGAACCTTTTCTCTTGAGGGCTGGGATGCAGAACCCTGTCCTCCATTGCTATGCTTCCCTTCTGTGTCCTCAGGGTCTCCATCCTCCCTCCCTGTGTGCCCCTCCTTAGCATCCCTTTGATTAGTTTGAGCCCTACAAATTGTCAGCAAAATCACTGGGAGGGACATGCTAGTTGTAAGCACAGTGGCTCACAGACACAGCACAGAATAAGATAAGAGGATCTACTAATTTTCTGCTTTCTCCACTTCTTCCCTCCTGTGGAATTAAGGAGAAAAGTTCTCTTTCAGGGAGGCTGCTCAAGGAAGTGAATGCAGTGACTGTGGCATTTGTGTTGCAGCCATTTTCAAACAAACAGTTCCAGATAACTTTGCAGTATCAGCCTCAATGTGTACTTTGTTTGGAAAAGACTCCCCTAATCATCAAAGCACTGAAGAAAAAACAATCACAGCACTGAGGGCATGCCAAATAGAAGAGACAGCTGTGAAGACAGTTTTTTGTCCATTTCTCTGAACATCCTTCCTTTGATTCACTTGAGTTCAAATTTCCAGCCCTTTAACTTCAAGCTCTTTCAAAGAGACACAGCCCTTACACATCTATCAGTTGTTAACACTGCTCCACTGTCTGCAGAGCAATAGCAGGTCCTCTTTGCTCACTCATCTACACCACTCACATTGGAAGGTGCTGCCCAGAGAGGTGGTGGAGTCCCCATCACTGGAGGTGTTTAGGAAGAGCCTGGATGAAGCACTTGGTGCCATGGTTTAGTTGATGAGAAGGTTTTGGGTCATAGGTTGGACTCGATCTCGAAGGTCTTTTCCAACCTGGTTAATTCTGTAATCTCTAAGTGTAATAACATACTTTTCTCACCCCGTCCCTAGGGCACTGAAAACCTATAGGGCTCTCATTGGCCCTCCTGAAGAGAGATTTCTGCTGTGGTATCTTAGAAGGAATGATTTAGCTTGCTACAGCGAGGCCAGGAGAAGTTCAACATTTAAACATTTACATCTTCTAACATAAACTTAGATAAAAAATTCTATTTCTCTGTGAGCTGCTTTTCTCTCTCTCCTCTTGCTTACTCCAGGCTGTTTTTACATCCCAAGTGTTTCAGAGTAGAATATAGATCATCCATTCTGCTGACCTTCATTTGAGTACTTGCATTTAGTAGCTGGTAAGCCATAAGATGTTGGAACATAGAGGTTGATTTTTTAATCAAGTTTTGGGGTTGGTCTCTTCTCCCAGGCACCCAGCACCACAAGAGGACACAGTCTCAAGCCACACCAGGGGAGGTTCAGGCTGGATGTTAGGAAGAAATTCTTCCCAGAAAGTGAGATTGGCCTTGGAATGTGCTGCCCACGGAAGTGGTGGAGTCACCATCACTGGAGGTGTTTAGGAAGAGCATGGATGAGGCACTTGGAGCCATGGTTTAGTTGATTAGATGGTGCTGGGTGATAGATTGGACTTGATGATCTGGAAGGTCTCTTCCAACCTGGTTAATTCTGTATTCTATATTTTCATCTGAGACACTATTATCATAACTAATAAAAATCATAGGTCATTTAGGACAGTTTGAAGAACTATTTAGAAGTCTCCTAAACACAGGGACAATGCCACTAGAACAATAAAGACAGAAAGTGGAGTCTATGCAAAGGAGTCATGCCACAGCAGGCAGGAAATGGAAACCATCACAACCACCAATACATTTCACCAAATGCAACCAAAACATTTCAGAGGAATTGTAAAAAGGACTGAATTCAGCCTGCTACAACTTAGATTGGTGGTGGTTCAAAGCCAGTTCCAAAGAGCATAAAAATAGTAACAGCTTGGGGATTTGCTTCTCTGTGAGTTAAATTATTTTCTTCTCACACTTCTAATGCAATGGGAGAGGCAAGAGAAAATTAACACAGTGCAAGTATGCAGCTTCTTTAGGATGATCAATTGTGTTCTGTGTGATTAAAAAGCTACAGGAGAAACAATGCCCCAGGTAAAAATTGTAACCTCTACTGACCTACAGGCTCGTTAAGTTATTAAAACTATTGATATTAAAAATCCTTGCAGATGATTCTCTTGAAACTATCACAGATGCTTTGTGCATGCAAACTACTCCTAAATTAACTGATTTTGGGGTAATATTTCAGGTTGAATTTACCAGCAACAGTTTCATTGCATGGAATGGAAGTCTAAATAGTCCTTTCCAAAAAAATAAGATGGACCAGTAGAGCTGAGGGAGTTGGTAGAAGTAAATCACAGAGTCACAGAATATCAGGGAAAGCTCATCCAGTCCAAAGCCCTGCCAGAGCAGGATCACCTAGAGCAGGTCACACAGGAACACATCCAGGCAGGGCTTGAATATCTCCAGAGAGGGAGACTCCACAACCCCCCTAGGCAGCCTCTTCCAGGGCTCTGCCACCCTCACAGGGAAAAAAATTCTTCCTCCTGTTTCCTATGCATCAATTTCTACCACTGCCCCTTGTGCTGTCATTGGGCATCACCTGGCTCCATCCTCTTGGCACTCACCCTTCACATATTTATAAACACTAATGAGTCACTCCTCAGGCTCCTCCAAGCTAAAGAGCCCTCAGCTCTCTCAGTATCTCCTTGTAAGGGAGATGTGAAACATCTCCTTCAAAGAGCTATCTCCATTTCCTACACAACTGGCCCATTTATCATTATCTTTGCTTGCCCATCACTCCTCCTCATTCCTTCTCAGGGACTTTCCATAACTTTGTATCACCAATCTGCTTTCAGAATCAAAAAAGGGATGCTCCTCTCATAAAAACATGCCCAGAACCATCACTCTCGGGGGCTATATCTCAACCAGCTTTCAAAGGAACCTCAAAGGATTTAAATGAAATAATTTGGAACACAGATGTACAATCTGTAGCAATACTGATGGCAAAAGTAGTAAGTGCATGAAAAGAGCATATCTTCCCAAGCAGAAGTTCTGAACTATGGGTGAGATTCAGCTCAGCTAATTTCAGGCAGTCGAGAGGTAGATGTTTAATTAGATGGTTCATCTCCCCTTAATTAAGTAATAGAAGCTCATACCTCCAGAGGGTGAGTCATTCTACCTTTACATAAATAGCTCATAAAAGTTAGAGGAATTGCCCTCAAGAAGCATTTTTGTCTACCATCTGGCTATAGCAGAAGCCCAAGCAACCAGCCTGGCCTAGACACAAACCTTTTAACTGGCTATAATGAGGGAAGGTGAATTCCACCCTGACTGGAGCCTCCATATGGTCTCTGAAAATATCTTGACACTAACTTCTCTCATGTGCTGTCCACTCCCAAACTCCAGCAGTCCTCCACCTTTACTGGTCTGACAGATTGCACTGGGTTTGGCTGAGCTGGAGTTAGTTCTCCCCATAGCATCTTTCCTAGTGCTGTGATTTGTAGTGGTAGCTGGAAGGGTGTTGATAACACACAGGTGCTTTGGCTACTGCTGAGCAGTGCTTGCACAGCACCCAGGCTGTGCTTTTCCATCCTTCCCCCCACAACAGTAGGCTGAGGGTTAGGCAAGATCTTGGGAGGAGACACAGCTGGGCTAGCTGATCCAAACTGACCAAAGGAGTATTCTGTACCATAGAATCATGGAATTGTCAGGGTTGGAAGGGACCTCAAGGATCAGCCAGCCCCAACCCCCATGCCATGGCCAAGGACACCTCACACTACAGCAGGTTGCTCACAGCCACATCCAGCCTGGCCTGAAAAACCTCCAGGCATGAGGCTTCCACCACCTCCCTGGGCAACCTGTGCCAGTCTCTCACCACCCTCATGGGGAACAACTTCTTCCTAACATCCAATCTCAATCTACCCATTTCTAGTTTTGCTCCATACCCCTAGACCTATCATTACCAAACACCCTAAAAAGTCCCTCCCCATATGACATTGGCTTCGAAGTGAAGGCCAAGGGGAAGAAGGAGGGTGTGGGACATTTGTTACTGCCATCTGTCCTCCAGGGAAGCCGCCAGGCACATGGAAGCTCTGCTTCCCAGAGAGAGGCTGGATATCAGCTGCTGATGGGAAGTACAGACTAACATCTTTGTTTGCTTTTCCTTCCATCCATGGCCTTTGGTTTTGCCTTTGCCTCTATTAAATTGCTTCTATCCTGACCCATGTGCCTCTTGTTATCTTTTCCCTCTCCCCTGTCCACCTAGGAAAGAGAGTGCTAGAGTGGCTTTGGTAAGCATCTGGTGGCCATCCAGGGCCAAACCACCACACAGATACAACTAACACTGTTTCAGTTTTCAGCACAGGCAAAACTACAAGTCAGAATTAATAACTTTTTGCCTCATGCAGGTTTTGGTTTTGCTTTTTTCTGTGCTCCCCCCTCTACATTGATGCTGCACTTCCCTGATCTACCATGCAGGCAAAAGAGCTGAGACTCTCTTGAGATTTCCTGATGTTTCCATTGGTCCCAAGCTATCTGCAGACAGTAAAAAGCAGCCCAAAACAGCCTGTCCCCTGTGCTCTACATTCTGACTGCTTATCACACACCCTTAATCTTGACTTAACAGAATTCAGCTATAGGACACCAAGTATTACTAACCTCAGAAAGAAAGACTTCATTAAAGAAAGACTTTTCAGAGCAATGCTCTATACGACCCTGGACCCCTTTGGTAAGTAGAATTAGAGCAGACAGATATGGATTGGCAATGAGGATTGTGAGTGGATGTTTACTGAGCACATTGCTGCTGCCAAAAGTAATTCACAGCTGGGACAGAAGGAGCCTCAGTTTTAATCTTTGGGGCCATGAATGTTGAACGATTCTCTATGCAGAATTTATGAGCTGGTGTACTTATCAGTGTTTCCTCAGAGGTTTCACGCTGTCAGATTGATTACTCCTCTCTCCATGCTGTTTGTACACACTAAAGCTTGGCTATAGAGTGCACAAAATGGACATGGACTACGTACTGCACCATACAAGGAAATTAAAGGCAAGTGACCTGCCAAAGTTATTATTGGTTTTGCTCCTAAACACAATATGGTATCAGCCATAATAAAAAAATCTGCATTTCCAAACACTTTAGGATAGGATAGGATAGGATAGGATAGGATAGGATAGGATAGGATAGGATAGGATAGGATAGGATAGGATAGGATAGGATAGGATAGACCAGGTTGGAAAAGACCTTCCAGATCACGGAGTCCAACCTATCGCCCAGCACCATCTGATCAACTAAACCATGGCACCAAGTGCCTCATCCAGCCTCTTCTTAAACACCTCCAAGGATGATGACTCCACCACCTCCCTGGGCAGCACATTCCAATGGCAAATTACTCTTTCTGGGGAGAACTTTCTCTTCACCTCCAGCCTAAACTTATTGCCCATACTTGCAGCAGTCACCTCAGCATTTCCCATCCTGCTTCACATTCCAGAGTAACTAAGGGCAGCAAAGCAGCCTGGGAGAGGGACAGACTACAGAGCTGGCTGCAGTCTCAGGCTGTGCCAGGGGAGGTTCAGGCTGGATGTTTCATAGTTTCATAGTTTCATTCAGGGTTGGAAGGGACCACAAGGATCATCTAGTTCCAACCCCCCTGCCATGGGCAGGGACACCCCACACTAGATCAGGCTGGACAGAGCCTCATCCAGCCTGCTCTTAAACACCTCCAGGGACGGGGCCTCGACCACCTCCCTGGACAACCCATTCCAGGGTTTCACCACTCTCATGGTGAAGAACCTCCTCCTCACATCTAGCCTGAATCTCCCCACCTCCAGCTTCATTCCATTCCCCCTAGTCCTATCACTACCTGATATCCTGAGAAGTCCTTCCCCTGCCTTCCTGTAGGCCCCCTTCAGATACTGGAAGGCGACAATTAGGTCTCCTCGGAGCCTTCTCTTCTGCAGACTGTACAGCCCCAACTCCCTCAGTCTGTCCTCATAGGAGAGGTGCTCCAGCCCTCTGATCATCCTCGTGGCCCTTCTCTGGACACGTTCCAGCACCTCCACATCCCTCTTGTAATAGGGGCTCCAGAACTGGACACAGTACTCCAGGTGGGGTCTCACCAGGGCTGAGTAGAGGGGGAGGATCACCTCCCTCGACCTGCTAGCCACACTTCTCCTGATGCAGCCCAGGATCTGATTGGCTTTGCGGGCTGCAAGTGCACACTGAGAGCTCATGTTGAGCTTTATGTCCACCAGCACCCCCAAGTCTCTCTCCTCAGGGCTACCCTCCAGCCAGTCACTGCCCAGCCTGTATTTGTGCCTGGGATTGCCTCGACCCAGATGCAGGACCCTGCACTTGCTCTTATTGAACTTCATGAGGTTGGCCTGTGCCCACCTCTCCAGCCTGTCAAGGTCCCTCTGGATGGCCTCCCTTCCCTCCAGCGTGCCTGCTGCACCACACAGCTTGGTGTCATCAGCAAACTTGCTGAGGGTGCACTCAATGCCACTGTCCATGTCCCCCACAAAGATGTTGAATAAGACAGGTCCCAGGACTGATCCCTGAGGGACTCCACTTGTCACTGGCCTCCACTGGGACATGGAGCCATTGACAGCCACTCTTTGGGTGCGGCCATCAAGCCAGTTCCTTATCCATCTAGTGGTCCACCAATCAAACCCATGTGTCACCAGTTTGGAGACCAGGATGTGGTGCGGGACAGTGTCGAAGGCTTTGCTCAGGTCCAGGTAAACGACATCAGTTGCTCGCCCCTCATCTATTAATTTTGTCACCTGCTCATAGAAGGCCACCAGGTTGGTCAGGCAGGATTTGCCCTTGGCAAAGCCATGCTGACTGTTCCCAATCACCTCTTCACTATTCTTTTGAGTGAGTAGTGACTCCAGGAGGATCTGTTCCATGATCTTTCCAGGCACAGAGGTGAGACTGACTGGCCTGTAGTTCCCTGGTTCCTCCTTCTTGCCCTTTTTGAAGATGGGGGCAATGTTTCCCCTTTTCCAGTCTGTGGGGACTTCACCAGACTGCCAGGACTTTTGAAATATAATAGAGAGGGGTTTAGCAACCTCATCTGCCAGTTCTCTCAGCACCCGTGGGTGTAACCCGTCGGGTCCCATGGACTTGAACACTTTCAGGTTCTTCAGATGATCACGAACCTGATCTGCACTTACAATGGGCAGTTCTTCCTCCCCGTCCCTGGCTTTGACTTCCATAACATCAGGAGTGTGGCTAGAGGCCCTTGCAGTGAAGACTGAGGTAAAGAAGTTATTAAGTACCTCAGCCTTTTCCTCATCACATGTGACCATGTCACCATTTTCCATTCTGAGGGGGCCCACACCTTCCCTAGTCTTCTTCTTCCCATTAATATACCTGTAAAAGTTCTTAGTATTCCCTTTAATCTCCCTGGCTAGATTAAACTCAAACTCTGCTTTGGCTTTCCTGACCAGGACTCTTGCTGCTCGGGTAGCTTCCTTGTATTCCCCCTGTTCTACCTGTCCTTCCCTCCACTTCCTGTAGAGTTTCCTTTTAAGTAATAGTGTGTCCAGTAGCTCCTTGCCCATCCAGGCAGGCCTCCTAGCATTCTTACCTGCTTTTCTCTTTGTTGGTACACAGAGCTCTTGGACACAGAGGAGGTGGTCCTTGAATACTGACCAGCTGTCCTGGGTCCCTCTTCCCTCCAGGGCTTTGTCCCACGACACTTTGGCTAGCAGATCCCTGAAGCGATCAAAATCTGCATGCCTAAAGTCTAGGGTCGTGAGCTTGGAATACTTCCTCCTGATTGCCCTGAGGATGTTAAATTCAACTGCTTCATGGTCACTGCAGCCAAGGCCGTCTATGAGCCTCACATTGCTTACCAGCCCTTCCCTGTTGGTGAGAACAAGGTCCAGCATAGCACCATTTCTTGTTGGTTCCTCCACCATTTGGAGGAGGAAGTTGTCTTCTATGCAGTCCAGGAACATCCTGGATTGCTGGTGCCTTGCTGTGTTGTCCCTCCAGCAGATATCCGGGTGGTTGAAATCACCCATGAGGACCAGGGCTTGTGACCTGGAAGCTGCTTCTATTTGCCTATGGAGGGCCTCATCTGCTTGGATCTGCTGGTCAGGTGGCCTGTAGGAGACCCCCACAGTAATATCTTCTTCCCCTGTCCTGCCTTTAATTTTGACCCATACACTCTCAACCAGCTCATCATCCCTCCCCAGTTGGAGCTCCACTGATTCCAACTGGCTATTGACATAGAGGGCAACACCTCCTCCTCTCCTTCCCTGCCTATCCTTCCTAAAGAGTTTATACCCATCTATGCCTACATCCCAGTCATGGGATTCATCCCACCAAGTTTCAGTAACAGCCACTATGTCGTGGCATCCCAGCAGCAGAGTGGCCCTTAACTCATCCTGTTTGTTGCCCAAGCTGCGCGCATTCGCATAGAAGCACTTCAGCTGGGCTGGCCCTGTCCTCCTCTTGTGCCAAATCCCCTCGGTTTCCACAGAATGTCCTGATGGATCATTCGTGGCTTGCCTCAGGGTAGCAAGTTGAGAGCCCTTACCAGCTCTCCTTCTCTCTACTGCTGGTGAGCTGCCCCTCTGTTTGTCACCAGCCAGCAGGAGACTATTAACCCCTTCCCCCTTCAAATCTAGTTTAAAGCCCTATCAATGAGCCCTGCCAATTCCTGCCCCAGGATTCTTATCAGGAAGAAATCTTGTCAGGAAGAAATTCTTCCCAGAGAGAGAGGTTGGCCATTGGAATGTGCTGCCCAGGAAGGTGGTGGAGTCACCATCCCTGGAGGTGTTTAAAAGTAAGTATCCTAAAACCAACTGCAGAATGAGCACAACAATTATTAGTTTAAAAGCTTTTCTGAAGGCTTGGAGGATTATTTAGGACAAAACCCCCAAACTGTGCTCAAATGAAGACACCGTTGATCTGACAAATGCAAAAGCCACTGTGCAGTAACATTGCCATGCACAGTGCTTAAATCTCCCCCTGGAATTATATCAAGTATATGAGTTAAAACATCATCCTTCTTCAAATGTACTTGAGATAACTAAAGGCAATTACAGGAGAGCTGTTGCACTTCCAGTAACAAAGTGTCTCACTGCATCTCTCTGTTAAATGTTTCAACACTGCAGAGATGGTTATACAATGACACAGTCCCTGACAGAACCACACCACTCATACCAAGGCAAGGACACAGACAAGAACTAATATAGGCTGGGCAGGGACTGGCTTGAGAGCAGCACTGAAGAAAAGGACTTGGGGGGCCTGGGGAAGAGAAGCTCAACAGGAGCCAGCAGTGAGCACTTGCAGCCCAGAGAGCCAAGCAGAGCCTGGGCTGCAGCAAGAGAAGTGTGGCCAGCAGGGCCAGGGAGGTGTTTCCCCCTCTCTGCTCCACTCTGCTGAGACCACACCTGGAGTTCTGTGTCCAGTTCTGGAGCCTCTGTTCCAGGAAGGATCTGGAGGTACTGGAAGGTGTCCAGAGAAGGGCCACAAGGATGAGCAGAGGGCTGGAGCTACTCTCCTATGAGGACAGACTGAGGGAGTTGGGGCTGTTCAGTCTGGAGAATAGAAGGGTCCCAGGAGACCTAATTGTGGCCTTCCAGGATCTGAAGGGGGCTCCAAGAAAGCTGGGGAGGGACTTTTGAGAGTGTCAGGGAGTGATAGGACTGGGGGGAATGGAACAAAACTAGAAATGGGTAGATTGAGATTGGATGTTAGGAAGAAGTTCCCCATGAGGGTGGTGAGAGACTGGCACAGGTTGCCCAGGGAGGTGGTGCAAGCCTCATCCCTGGAGGTTTTTCAGGCCAGGCTGGATGTGGCTGTGAGCAACCTGCTGTAGTGTGAGGTGTCCCTGGCCACGGCAGGGTGGTTGGGGCTGGCTGATCCTTGAGGTCCCTTCCAACCCTGACAGTTCTGTGATTCTTCATTAGAATCACCATAGAATTAACCAGGTTGGAAGAGACCTCCAAGTTCATCCAGTCCAACCTATCACCCAGCCCTATCCAATTAACCACACCATGGCACTTAGTGCCTTATCCAGGCTTGTCTTGAAGATCTCCAGTGATGATGACTCCACGACCTTTCTGGGCAGCACATTCCAATGCCAATTCCTCTTTCTGTTACTTGCAATTTCTCTCAGATTAAATGAGATAGAATTATCTGATAGAATAAACCAGGTTGGAAGAGACCTTCAAGATCATCACATCCAACGTATCATCCAACACCACCTAATCAACTAAACCATGCAACCAAGCACCCTATCAAGTCTCCTCCTGAACACCTCTAGTGATGGTGACTCCACCACCTCCCCGGGTGTTCAGGAGAAGGAGGACTGAATTTTCCACAGATGCTAATATGTCCCTAATTCTCTTGCTTGTAGGATGTCTGAGTTCTCCAGTATCTCTTTTGCTGGTCTAAATCTTCTGTATTGGATTATTTTTTTTGTCTCCAAACCCCCTTTATGTAATTTCTTTGAATGACAGTGTTGAGCCTGACACACTGGCTCCCAGTACGCTGAGTTTTGTGTGCTCTCTTCTCTGAAACTTACCTTCACAGAATCACACAGTCTACCAGGTTGGAAAAGACCTCAGAGATCATCAAGTCCAACCTATCACCCAACACCTCCTGACAGCTAAACAATGGCTCCAAGTGCCACATCCAATCCTTTTCTGAACACCTCCAGGGACAGGGACTCCACCTCCTCCCAGTGGCCAATTACTTGATTTGCTTTTTCAATTTCCCCCCATGGCTTTATATCTCGTCTACATCACATCTACAAATGAGGCAGAATAACCCAGAAAAGCCCTGCACTGACATGGCAAGGCCCTGGGAAGCAAGTCTGGTTTTCATTTCCACACATTTTTCTTTTATTCCTCACTCCCTTGTGCTAACAGCTTATCTCAAAAAGCAGAACTCTGGAAGGATGTGACTGACACAACTACCCTGGGCTGGGAGGGATCCTCTGCCCTCATTCATCAGCGACACAACCACCAACGCCTTCCAGAAACTCAGCTGAGGAGGTCTTGTCCTTGCTCAAGATTGATCTGTCCTGAAAGTTTTCCAAATTAGACTGTATTCACCAAAAAAGTGCATCTGGAGATGGCATCACCCAATGAACAGAGCAACTGACTGTCAATCACTCTGCAGTTTCACTGCAGAGTAACCTACTTCTTAGGTTCCAGCTAATAATACTGAACTGTACCAGCCTTCAGCATTATGCTGCAATGGGTTAAAGACAGTGCAGATGCTGTTACTCCCCTCTCACTTTTGTCAGGATCACAAATTGACACAGGAAAAAGGTGTATGTTGTTTATAAAATGCCTTCCACTTCTCTCTTGCTAGTACAAGCAAGAGCAAAGAATGGATGTATTAGCACATTGACAGACAAGAAGCTGTTAACTGTTAAATGATGTTAACACCAGTAACTGATTAGGTAACAAAACACCCCCAAAACAAGTTTCCTAAGGTCAGTCAAAGTAGCCTCAGTAACATTCTTAGAAGTAGCTAACTAGATAATTTCTTCAGTATTATAAAACAAAAAAATTAAATCCTGCACAGCCACTAAACAACATTGCTCCAGCAATAATGGCATTGTTGCTATTGCACACATGAACTGAGCTCATGGAGGTACCTGAGGGAAACCAGCAGGGGATGACAGGATCACAGGCTGTTAGGGGTTGGAAAGGGTCTCTGCAGATCTTCCAGTCCAACCACCCTGCCAGAGCAGGACCATGGAATCCAGCACAGGTCACACAGGAACACATCCAGACTGGTCTGGAAAGTCTCCAGAGAAGGAGACTGCACAACCTTCAGCATCCTTGTAGCCCTCCCCTGGACTCTCTCCAGCAGATCCCTGTCCCTCCTGAACTGGGGAGCCCAGAACTGGATGCAATATTCCAGGGGAGGTCTCAGCAGGGCAGAGTAGAGGGGGAGGAGAACCTCCCTGGATCTGCTGGACACACTCCTCTGAATGCACCCCAGAGGAACTACATTGGGCCTTCCCTTGTGAGTCACTGGGCCTTACTCTCTCCCAAAAGCATTTCAAAAGCAAATCTGAACCTGAAGCTCTCAAGCATTCAAATCTGTGCTGCTCCTTCATGAGAAACAGATTCCTTCAGCTCCTCCTTCCAGCACTCTGTCACTGGCTGGTGAGCTGGCCAGCAATGACTAAAGCAGGCAGACTGATCAGCTGAGGAAACTTCTAAACTCCTTTTGAACTTTTATTTGTTATTTCACATTCTTATTTAATGCCTATTCATCACCACTACAGAGACAGTTACACACACACAAACCAAACAAAAACCCCAACCAAACAAACCCAAAAAACAACACAACAAAACCAGACCATGAAAACTGAACCAGAATAAAAATACCTCTAAAAGAAAGACAAGAACTTGTTTACTTCATAGAAGTGTTGCCAGGAAATTCCATTGTTGTAGTGGTGAGTAAAAGTCCTGCAACCTGACTTATGTCTCACTCACTTTAAATCATGCATGAGCCATGCAGCCTTTCCTGATTAATGAAAGTGGCCAAACATTTTACACCACTTGCTAAGGAGTCATCTCTCTGTGCATGACTGCTCTGATTACTAAGCTGTGATGGCTTTACACATGCCCTGTAAATCAAATCCTGATGCACAACAGGAAGTCTTCGTGGCCAGATTTTATGGAGTTTAACATAGCATTGCCTTGATACACAGCCAGGTGTTAAAATGGTCAGAAAGAGGTACTGTGAAATGGGAAGCACAAAGGAGAGGAAGCACAAGGGAGAGAGGAACATCTATTTTTTGTTCTAGCTCTTAAAACATGCTGCAATTCACTGATTACAGAGGCTCACAGGGTGTTGGGGGTTGGAAGGGACCTCTGAAGATCATCGAATCCAAGCCCCCTGACAGAGCAGGACCAGAGAATCCAGTGCAGGTCACACAGGAATGTATCCAGACAGGACTGGAAAGTCTCCGGAGAAGGAGACTCCACAACCTCTCTGGGCAGCCTGCTTCAGTGTTCTGTGACCCTCCCAGTGAAGAAGTTCCTCCTCATGTTGAGGTGGAACCTCCTGTGCTGGAGTTTCTAACCATTGCCCCTTGTCCTATCCCAGGGTGCAAGTGAGCAGAGCCTGTCCCCTCCCTCTTGACCCCCAGCCCTCAGATATTGATAGACATTGATTAAATCCCCTCTCAGTCTTCTCCTCTCCAGAAGATTGGAGACTTTCACGTGAACAAAATATTCTGAAGTGCTGTTGCGAGATGTGTAAAAAGATTAAATCCTTTCCACTGCACTAAGATCAGAGGGGCAGAGCAATGAAGGAGGGTTTACAGGAAACTAAACATAACTAGAAAGATAAAGTTAGGCCAAATATCATGCAGAAAGCAGGTTAGGACAATACTAATATTATACTTGGTTAACTTCTCTTATGTTTTATGCAGAGTTAGTACAGACAGTTAGTGGCTGGCACCTTCTCAGTTTATATATCCAGAAATATTACGATCCAGCCCTAACCACATTAAAATCATGCTTCCCTTTGAGTTGATTATTTTCCAAGTCCTCTCAGCTTGGTTCAACACAGAACATAACCAAAGAGCCATAACAAATCTGCACATCTTACATGAGGGAATTATCCCTTTGCATTCAGCAGACAAAACACCCTGCATTCCTTCCCTGAATTTTAAACAGGGTGTGCTATCTTTCAGCCAGTGAAACTGTTGCCAGTGCAAACAAAACAAAACAACAGAAAAGAAAGGTTTGTGACATTAAAAACATCACGGGCAAGTGAAGACTCACACTAAATATTCCACTGGTAGGTTTGGGAATAGATAGATGCTTCTCCTCCAGCTTAATCCCCAAACACTCTTGCTGTCAAAAGGCTATTGTTCAGGCATGGGCTTCCTCCAAGACCACATCCTGTGAATCAGGTCAAAGTGAAACACAGAGCTGCTTTAAATGAACTACTCCTTGCATGCCCTGTGTGCTAACTGCAAGGGAAAAAAAAACCAACTATGCAACTCCTCAAAATATCAGTGGGCTAGGGAAAAAGGAACAAACAGAACAGAAGACCCAGACCAGGATGAACAACATACTAAGCACAAGAATTTGTGATACAGAGAAGCTAGGCAGTGCATTCAAAGGCAGGAATTAGGATCAATAAAGTCATCTCCCCTTAAAAATAAAAGGCTTTTATCCTGCTTTTCCATAACTAGTCATTTATCCTGTTATTCCATAATGATTTATACTTCCCACAACCTGTTTAATAAATGAAAAGTCTGTCAACAACACAAGTGAACACAGGACTTCTGATGAGTGTTAAACCGCTGCACAAAGGCCACAGACATATTCTGCACCTCTAACAGATCGTGCCAGAGGATGTGTTGATTGGATACATCAAAAGAATGTGGCTCCCAGAGTAAAACTCCACCAGCAGCTCAGAGGTGGGCCTGCACTGCTGCTGGCCACTGACACTGTAACGAAGAAAAAAGAAAAACTGTCCTTGTGAAGCAAGCAGGAAAAATAACTCATCACAGAAGCACGCAGTGCCATGGGCTGGAAGGGACCTTGGAAACTCATCCAGTCCAACCCCCTGCCAGAGCAGCATCACCTAGAGCTGATCACACAGAAACACATCCAGGCAGGGCTTGAATATCTCCACAGAGGGAGACTCCACAACCCCCCTGGGCAGCCTGTTCCAGGGCTCTGTCTTCCTTACAGGGAAAAAATTCCTCCTCCTGTTTCCATGGAACTTCCTCTGCCTCAGCTTCCACCACTGCCCCTTGTGCTGGCATTGAGCATCACCCAGTAGAGCCTGGCTGCAGCCTCTTGATTGCACCAAGCAAGTGTTCCTGCCTCACTTCAGGTTCTGGAGCTCCTCTGTACAGTGCAGCAATACTCTCATTTTCAGGGAAAATTTCTTAATACAAAGTTGTTCTGTCAGGAAATCCCCAAGTAGCTTCCCTGGCCACTGATGCAATACAGAAGAGTAATTGTTTGCTGCTGATGCCCAATATTAGCTCAGGACACACAAATTGCTATGAAATATGTTGAGTTTACATTCTTATTTTGTGACAGATATAGAAGAACAGCAGTAGAAAGGTAGGCAGAGGTCTTAAGCTCTGGGTGCCAAACCCGCTCCTATCCATGATTCTAGTTGCCAACTATAAACAAAACGCATCTTTCAGCCTACAACTTCCTCACAAATACTGAAGCTTTAAGAGCTTCACGTTGTGTTACCAAGCTGTGTGTGCAGCTGACAGCTGGAGGGAAGGGATCCATCCAGAGGCACCTGGACAGGCTGCAGAGCTGGGCCCAGGACAACCTCATGAGGTTCAACAAGAGCAAGTGCAAGGTCCTGCAGCTGGGTCAGGCCAATGCCAGGCACTGATATAGGCTGGGAAGGGTCTGCCTTGAGATCAGCCCTGAAGAAAAGGCCTTGGGGGTGCTGGTGGATGAGAAGACTGAGGGAGTTGGGGCTGTTCAGTCTGGAGAGGAGAAGGCTCCCAGGAGACCTTCTTGTGGCCTTCCAGGATCTGAAGGGAGCTCCAAGAAAGCTGGGGAGGGACATTTGAGGGTGTCAGGGAATGATAGGACTGGGGGGAATGGGGGTGGAGGAAAACTAGGAGTGGGTAGATTCAGATTGGATGTTAGGAAGAAGTTGTTCCCCATGAGGGTAGTGAGAGATTGGCACAGGTT
Organism: Melanerpes formicivorus; assembly: GCF_026170545.1. Lineage (NCBI taxonomy): Eukaryota > Metazoa > Chordata > Aves > Piciformes > Picidae > Melanerpes > Melanerpes formicivorus. Next base: position 2,602,879 of record NW_027142416.1, read on the forward strand.
CCCCACGGAGGTGGTGGAAGCCTCATGCCTGGAGATTTTTTGCAGCCAGGCTGGATGTGGCTGTGAGCAACCTGCTGTAGTGTGAGGTGTCCCTGGCCATAGCAGGGGGATTGGAACTGGCTGATCCTTGAGGTCCCTTCCACCCCTGACAATTCTATACTGCACATTCATCTTAACTCTATGCAAATTTGCTTGATACACAGGATTAGAAAATAAACACAGAACAGTGAAGTCAACTCCAAGCTCATGCAACATGAGGCTCTTAAATCAGATACAAAGCTGCATGGGCAGATGGTGCTGGCTGCACAAAGCACATTAAAGCCATTGTTATCTGTTTGATAAAGAAACAGCTCTGAGCGCATGGCAAGAAGCTAAAATTGCTGACAATCTGACCTCCTGCCAAGTGTCCTGGCTGCACTGGGGCTGTGTAAATTTTAAACACAGATATTCCCAGGTGTCAGCAGTGCTGACTGACACTTCTGGCAGCTAGTTTGGTGCTTTTTGCAACAGTGCTGGCTTCCCATCACCATTGGTCACCGTGGGGAGAAGCCGTGTGGCCTCTGGCTGCTCCTGCTGCCCTTTCTGCTGCCTTGGCCACAGTGCTGTAAACGAAACGCTCAGCACAACGCGCAGCCTCCTTCTTTGCCAACCCACAAGGCAGACATCTCCGATGTGCTAGCAGTGAGGAGAGGAAGGGCATGACAAAATGGGGAAATAAACTCATTTATTCATGTTCCCTAGATTCAGTGTGGTGAGAAACTCGGTGGAGCTTGGCCCTAAGGGCCTGCACAAAAAGGTATCCAAGAAATTGAAAGGTCAAAGAGATGTGGGGTTGCAACAGATGGTCTGCTTGGAGAGATGTAAGGAATAGTGGGAAAGGGTCACACAGAGCCTAAGTGCATGGTGTGGAAGGTCAGGTGAGGAAAGGCAGAGATATGGAAGTCGTTCATGACAAACATCTGGTTTTGCACTCTGCTCAGGGCTGCCGCCGGCGGGAGCGGGAGCTCCACCCAGGCACGGAAAGCAGAAACATTTGTCTCTTGATCTGTCTGCAGCTCTAGCCATCCTCCAAGCCTGGTGTCTGCTAAGGGATAAAGGTTACCACATCACTGGCAAACTGTTCACCATTGAGGACAAAATGAGAGCTTTCTGCGCATGTTCCAACACCCTACTGCAACAGAGTGAAAGACCCCAGACCAAGACTGAGATGAAGTGAATGACACTAAATGAAATGGACCTCAAGAGTCACTTGGGGTTACTTGAGGCAGCAGTATGCTCTTTTTTTTTTGCCTAATCACAGAAGAATCACAGAATTGCTAGGGTTAGAAAGGACCTCAAGGATCAGCCAGTCCCAGCCCCCCTGCCATGGGCAGGGACACCTCACACTACAGCAGCTTGCTCACAGCCACATCCAGCCTGACCTTCAAGACCTCCAGGCATGAGGCTTCCACCACCTCCCTGGGCAACCTGTGCCAGTCTCTCACCACCCTCATGGGGAACAACTTCTTCCTAATATCCAATCTCAATCTACCCATTTCTAGTTTTGTTCCATTGCCTCCAGTCCTCACTCCCTGACACCCTCAAAAGTCCCTCCCCAGCTTTCTTGGAGCCCCCTTCAGATCCTGCAAGGCCACAACAAGGTCTCCTGGGAGCCTTCTCTTCTCCAGACTGAACAGCCCCAACTCTCTCAGTCTGTCCTCTAGCCCTCTGCTCATCCTTGTGGCCCTTCTCTGAACACCTTCCAGCACCTCCACATCCTTCCTGGAACAGAGGCTCCAGAACTGGACACAGTGCTCCAGGTGGGGTCTCAGCAGAGTGGAGCAGAGGGGGAGAATCACCTCCCTTGCCCTGCTGGCTATGTGTCTCTGAATCATATCAAGATAGTCAGATTTCTTTTGTGACACTGACATTCATTTTAGGCTACTCTCATGATGCTCACACCCATTTCAGGCCCCATTCTTTGTGGCTGTGCTCCTGTCTTGATCCAAAGGTTGGGAAGGAGAACGTTCCCATGAGTGAAATTAAGGCACCCATGAGGCCATATATCAAGATGAGACTATTTATTAAAGAGAGAGAGTAAACAGAACAGAGAAAGGAAGAAAAGGGAGAGAGAGGCAGAGGGAAAAGAGAGAATGTGCACAGGGGAGATAGTTACCACCCCATGGTCCTTCTCTGGTGGGGGACAGAGGTGAAGGGGAGAGAGACATTCCTAGACTGCTGCTTTCAGGTTGAGATGATGTCCATGGTGATGTTCCCCCCTAGTAAGCTGCTATAGCTCAGGGCTTCTATACTGCTCCTGGTTCATTCATCCTATCTCCACCTGGCCCACAGCCTAGTCACTTTACAATGCAGATGTGACTGCCAGGTGTGCTAGCTGGGTGGGCAGAGCTGACACATCAGGAAGGTCCTTCATCATGATCTTCATAGAATCATAGAATCAATAAGGTTGGAAAAGACCTCATAGATCACCAAATCCCACCTGCCACCCAACATCTCCTGACTACTAAACCATGGCTCCAAGTGCCACATCCAATCCCTTTTTGAACACCTCCAGGGACAGGGACTCCACCATCTTATCTTTGTTGCACATTCCAGGGGGTCTTTAACACCACAGTCCTTGGGCAGCTGCTGTCTTATCAGGGGAGACCTCCAGCATGTGCTTATCTTAATGCAATCATCATCTCCCCAGGTGATTTGCATGTTCAAGAGAGGGTTCTCTCAGCTCCCCAAGTAATCATAGAATCAACCAGCTTGGAAAAGACCTCAGAGATCATCAAGTCCAACCTATTACCTAATATCCAGCACCTCCTGACAACTAAACCATGTCTCCAAGTGCCACATCCAATCCTTTTTTGAACACCTCCAGGGATAGGGACTCCACCACCTCCCTGGGCCACACATTCCAATAGCCAGTTGCTTTTTCTGTGAGCACATCTATTCTTTGTTCTGTCCATTTACAGACCACTTCCCCAGCCTGACTGCTCATGTTCCTGTGCTCCATAAGAAGCCAGCTGTGTTTCTTTCCTCAGGTGTATGCATCATATTCTTTGTCACTTCTTCCTGAAGGCCTTGCAGCAGATCCATTTCCTGAGTTCTCCCAAGCTCTTCCACTATCAAAGTCATATTGCTTAATGATGAGCTTGGTGGGGCTGGAGAGCCTGACTAGCACTTTCCAGTAATGAAGAGTGATATGAAAAGTATAGTAGTCATGACAGGAAAACTTGATTAGTGGACACAGAGAAAAATAAGTCATATGCAGAAGCCTGTAAAAATGTCTGCCAACAGGAAGGAAGAAACAGATAAAGCAGGCAGCAGCAGACAGATAGCATAGACAAAGGAAAATGAAAACAAGAGGAAGAAAAAAAAGAAATGAGATAATATGACAGTAAAGGAATGAATCAACTCTGGAAAGAAGGCTAAAATCTTATCATCCAAGTCATATAACCAAAATGCTACAATGCATATATCAGATTCAGCTCAGGGAAAATTCCATTTGCAAGTATAAATGATGGTGCTCTTGAAAGAAAAAGGCATGATGGTGGGAGGAAAGTCCTGGGAGCACAGAGCAGAGCACTGCAAGGAGCAGCCCCAGGAAGCCAAGCCAGAAGGCTGGGGTGCCTAGCAGGGATGACTCCCAGCAGCTGCTCAGCTTTACATCAGAAATGATTCATGGCAGTGGCTTTGCAACTGCACCATCAAGTGTGTGGCAGCTGAAATCAGTTGTGGTTACCTGGAGTAAATCACTATTGACATACAGTTCAGTACAGGGCACAGTCATTATTAGGTGACCTTTCTGCAATACTGCTTGATAATTTTTCATTTTATGAGAGTTCAATAGCCTATTCTACATCTAGAACAGTACCACAAGGCAACCCAGTGTAATGCATGAATTTTGGTCTTGTTAATTTACCAAGCAGACTAATCATAGAATCACAGAACAGACTGGGGCAGAAGGGACCTCCAAAGCTCATCCAATCCAACCCCCCTGCACTCAGCAGGGACATCCCCAACTGGATCAGGCTGCCCAGGGCTTCCTCCAGCCTCACCTGGAAGATCTCCAGGGAAGGAGCCTCAACCACCTCCCTGGGCAACCTATGCCAGTCTTCCACCACCCTCATAGGAAAGAACTTGTTCCTCACATCCAATCTAAATCTGCTCTGCTCTAGTTTGAAGCCATTGCCCCTGGTCCTGTCCCTGCAGGCCTTTGCAAACAGTCTCTCTCCTTCCTTCCTGTAGCCCCCTTCAGGTCCTGGCAGGCTGTGCTTAAGTCTCCCTGGAGCCTCCTCTTCTCCAGGCTGAACACCCCCAGCTCCCTCAGCCCGTCCTTGCAGTGGAGCTGTTCCAACCCTCTGATCATTTTCATGGCCTCCTCTGGACCCTCTCTATCAGGTCCATGTCCTTCCTGTGCTGAGGGCTCCAGACCTGCACACAGTACTCCAGGTGAAGTCTCAGCAGAGCAGAGCCAAGTGGCAGAATCACCTCTCTGGCTCTGCTGGTCACTTATCTTTGATTTGCCTTCTGTGCTGCAAGCTCACAGTGCCTGATCATGTCCAGAAGTGGTGGCACAGCAACCTGAGCAATGCCATACCCACACTTAGAAAAATATTGCAAAATACATCGGTGCTTTCAGGAGTGGATCTACATAAAAGCACTCTGTGGCCCAGCTGAACACCAAAAATCCATCTGCTTCAAAGCCAGCCAGCATTTCACCTCATGAATCCAGCAGCTGGATTCCTTTCCTATGTACATATATAGGAATAAACTTTTGTCTATATGATACTCAGGGAAAAAGAATGTGCTCTGAATGCTTGTGTTCAAATACTTTGCATGACTGTTCCCATCATGAGTGTTCTTGCCATTGGTCTAAACATCAATGGGTTTAGGTGGAAAGCAGATGGACCTGGATGTGACTTAGGCACCAAAGCACAGAGGATGACATTTGTGAACAAAAGTGTACTTGAATGAACTACACATAGAACAATTTAAGTTATTATCCACTCATCATTTCCCTTCCCAGGCTTGACTGCATCCTCTGCAATTAAGAAAACAGCTGAACCTAATCACCTCAAATGCCTTCTACCAGTTTTCATTAAAATGATAATATAGCTTTTCTTAAACTTCTCTTCTTAAACTTGGAGGGACTCTTTAGGAAGTCAGGCAGTGACAGGACAGACTGAGAGAGTTGAGGCTGGTCAGTCTGGAGAAGGCCCCAAGGAGAACTAATTGTGGCCTTCCAGGATGTGAAGGGGGCTACAAGAAAGCTGGAGAGGGACTTCTGAGGGTGTCAGGGAGTGATAGGACTGGGGGGAATGGAGCAAAACTAGAAGTGGGGAGATTCAGATTGGATGTTAGGAAGAAGTTCTTCCCCATGAGGGTAGTGAGAGACTGGCACAGGTTGCCCAGGGAGGTGGTGGAAGCCTCATGCCTGGAGGTCTTGAAGGCCAGGCTGGATGTGGCTGTGAGCAACCTGCTGTAGTGTGAGGTGTCTCTGCCATGGCAGGGGGGTTGAGACTGGCTGATCCTTGAGGTCCCTTTCAACCCTGACAATTCTATGATTCTATGATTCAAACTGCACCATGACCATAAAAAAGAAAAGCAAGCAAAATCATGTGATATGGGAACAGAGAGCTGATGTTTGCAGCTGTGTTCCTAACCAGCCTTGGCAAGGCAGTTGTGCTAGAAAGCCAACACAAGTGTCAAAAGTTTTGAACAATCAGGTGGGCTGAGGCTGAAGGCCATAGAGGAAACAGCTGGGTAGCAATGACCTGCTGTATAGACATGTATAACCCAAATTTATCTTGGAATTCTGAGCACTTAAAGCAACATTATATGTCCCAGTGACTACATGTGTCAATCCTAAGTGTCTTCCAGACAGGATGAGAAAGCTGGTGACCTAAAGTGCAGTGTATGCAAAACACAAATGAAAGCAATGTTAAAGGCTGCACTCCGACAGGCAAGGGCAAAAGTTAACCAGATGATTAATTAATATATTCTATTGTCTTTTGAAGATAGATATCCATGATTTCTCTTGCAAAGATCAGTGCTGTCTTATATCACAGGCTCACAGGATGTTAGGCATTGGAAGGGACCCCCAGAGATCATTGTGTCCAACCCCCCTGCCAGAGCAGGACCAAAAAATGCAGCAGAGGTCACACAGGAACACATCCAGATGGGGCTGGAAAGTCTCCAGAGAAGGAGACTCCACAACCTCTCTGGGCAGCCTGCTCCAGTGCTCTGGGACCCTCCCAGTGAAGAAGTTCCTCCTCATGTTGAGGTGGAACCTCCTGTGCTGGAGTTTCTAGCCTTTGCCCCTTGTCCTATCCCAGGGCACAACTGAGCAGAGCCTGTCCCCTCCCTCTTGACCCCCAGCCCTCAGATATTTACAGACATTGATCAGATCTCCTCTCAGTCTTCTCCTCTCCAGACTCTCAGCCTCTCCTCACCAGGCAGTGCTCCAGTCCCTTCAGCATTCTCATAGCTCTCTGTTGGACTCTCTCCAGTGGATCCCTGTGCTGGGCAGTGATCTAAGCCTTGATACAAGCAGTGAGCTATACTGGCAAACTTGACTCTCAGTTTGAACCTCAGACCAGATATTCATTACATTTTGACTGAAAGGCATTCTATCTCTTCACTTTCAATGAAGCATTCCCAATGCACAGCACTGCATGCCATAGAGCCATAGACGAACCACAGAATCACAGAATGTCAGGGGGTGGAAGGGACCTTGAAAGCTCATCCAGTCCCCCCCTGCTGCTAGAGCAGATCACATAGGAACACATCCAGGCAGGGCTTGAATATCTCCAGAGAGGGAGACTCCACGACCCCCCTGGGCAGCCTCTTCCAGTGTTCTGTCACCCTCACAGGGAAAACATTCTTCCTCACATTCACATGGAATTTCCTATGCCTCAACTTTGACCCATTCTGATCATAAGAAACAACTGAGATCATAAGAAATATTCAAACCCAGGAAACAAGTGGCAAATGGGGATCACAGCTTGGGTCCATCTAGCCCATTGCTTTACACACTAGCCAATCAGCAGGCCTCAGGACCAGGTACTTGGGAAGAATATGACTCCCATAGTTCTTGTGCCAATCACTAATAGCTCCCAAGTGTTTCAAACACTTAAGGCAAGATACTTCCCACCTCCCTCCACACATTTTTAAAGAGTTAAGAAACATCTCTCTGTAGGCAATGTAACTGTGTTCTTTTTCTCTGAGAACAGTCCTTGCAAATCTAAGTTACTTGTCACACAACATCCTTTACACAACAATACTAAAGAGGAAACAAAGGGTATTTTCTGTTGAAAATAAGCAAGCCACCAGGAGTCACACTGATGTTGAAAACTTGTATGACTATCATTATATAGAGAGATTGGAGCTGGACAGCCCTTTGGTTTCATCCTTCATTGGCTTTTCCCAACCCCTTCAGTAGGAAACAACATCCTTACAGATGGGAATAGAGAGGTTTGGGTAGAAATTATGACTGTCCTTATCCCAAGAAAGATGATCCTTGAGGTCCCTTCCAACCTGTGTTCAAGGATTCTGTATTGACTCAAGTCACAGAAAAAGGGCTGCTCATCACTTCTGGTAATCAGGAGATGGAAAAGTCTGCTCTGCCTTTGTATTTCTACATGTGGTGGGTTTAGACTATGCCTTTAAAATTGAGTTACAGATTTTGAGCAGAAAAGTAGAAAAATGTAAATAAATCACTATTGGGTGTCAAAAAGGAAAATATGTCTGAGACTACCAGTGCATCATCCTGGGAAGGCAGAGAGAGGTGACACAAAAAGCTCCAAAGGAAAAATTATGTGACGTGACCAAAAGCTCACGGGGAAACAAATGGCAGGGGTTGAAAAGAAAACCAAATGTTCAGAACCCCAAGCCTGTGCTCTACCCACAAACCCAACTTTCTCCACTAACACTGAATTAACCCAGTAACTAAAACCAAAGGAAACCCAAGTACATATATTATGTCTATCTTGCCACTTTAACAACTCTGATGACACTCAAGTGTCCTCAAGCCAAGGAAGAAGCAACTGCAATTATGTGTTCCATCCCAGCCTCATAATCAGCCCCACAAAGTAAAAGCACTGGGAAAGCAAAGGGAAGTTACCTCACCTAACACTGCTTGCTGGGACTGTTAAACCACACATGCAGTCATAATGCTGAATGTCTGAAAGATCTGGATGAATATACACTACTGACCAAGAAGGGTCTCATGTTTAAAGTATGAGAAATGTTTCAGACTGCAGCAGAAGGGCAAGTAGAAAATCAAGCAGAGTCGTTTTGATTTTCGAGTAAGACCTCTTACACAACAAAACCAAACCAAACCCTAAGCACCTAGAAAATGCCACGGCATCCTACTTCAGACTAACTTGTTCTTTTGAAGATCACCATGAATGAGCTAGGTTGGGGCTAGGAAGGAGCTGCTTTTCAAAAGAGAGCAGCAACAGGCTCCTCTCAGCGAGAAGCTGCTTTTCTGGTTCAGCAGTTCTGGAGCAAGAGTAGCCAGATCATTTGAAAAGAGAAGAAGAAAATCAATTACTTGTTGGGCTTTGGGTTTTTTATTTTCTTTTAAAAGAGCCTCCCTGTGGGAATAGGTGTGGGTGTGAGAGCTCTTTTTAAAGTTCATAACATAAGATGGAGCAGCCAAGATTATGTTGTTATGGCTTTTTTAAAGGACTGTCATGCCATGGCTCTGCCTGCTTGGTGGAGGAATGATCTCTCTCTCCTTATGATTCTACTGATCTTTATCAAAGTGCATCTGTGAAGCGTTTAATGCTACCACTCAGACACAGAATATGGACTCAAACAGCAACACTCAGCAAAGCAATGTTTCAGGGCTGCTGCATGAGTTCACTGATGACAGCCAAAGTCTGTCTCCCCAGCTCCTCCCAAGCAGGATTCTAACAGCAAATCAACATTTTTGCAAGAACTGAGCTCCCCGGAAAAGTTTGCAACTAACCTTGCTGTCTTCCATCTCCTGGGTTTTCCCTTGAAGTCCTCTCCTCTCTCCAAAAGTGCAGGTGGGCTTTAAGGTAAGCTGACAAGAAAGCATCGAGCTCTCTGCCCCTGTAAGCCCCAATGACTTTGGTGAGTACTGCTGCGAGCCAGCAGGGCCAAGGCTGGGGATCGGGAGGGCAGTGTGAACAGGCTTTGACCCTCCGGCTGGCTGCCTGAGCTTGGAGGCAACCCCAAGTACAGGCATGGCTTCTAGAAAAGTATCTTCTTTCCACCAAAGAAAATGCTCCTGACCTTGGCGTGGCAGACTCCAGCTCCAGCAATCCCAGAACAAATACTTTAAACAGAAGGAGCAGTCACCGTTTCAAAAACATCTTAAAACAATAACGTTGCGAGTTCCACGAGGAAGCAAAACTCTGCCTTCATCTCTCCCCCTCTGCCTCTCAGCCACTCACATGCACTGCTCGGTGAGTCAGGGACTCTGGAAGACTAAACACTCCTCTGGGGCGTGAACTTTTCTGGAAGGTAACTGCCACACAGCTGCCTGTCTGCGATTAACGAACTCATAAATTTCCTCTCTCTCTCTCTCTCTCTCCTCTTCTTCTTCTCCTCCTTCCAGCACTCCAGGTCTTTGCTGTTCAGTGAATGAAGGGAGGGAGAGAAGAAATGAAACCGCCCCGTAATCCAACTGTCAAAACAGTTCCGAGACCACAACACTGAGGCAGAGACTTCTTCCTGTGTACAGAAATAACCAGCCCACGACTTTAAAAAAAACAACCAAACAAAAAAAACCCCAACCCACCAAACCTCTTTTTCTCTTCTCATTTGAGGGGAAAAGAAAAAAAAAAAAAAAAAAAAAAAAAAAAAAAAAAAAAAAAAAGAGAAAAGAAAAGAGGGGAAAAAAAAAAAAAGGACCTGAGTAGTGGCCAAAGCAAACAGCTGTTGGAGGAGTTTTTTATCCCGGAAATAATCTCAGCAATGAAGCTGTTTGTCTGATTCCTGGCTATTTTTCACTGCTGACAAGCATGAGCTACGGTGTCTCACTCCCTGTTCCTCCCGTGAAATCAGGTTAGAACAGAGCAAGAGCATGGCTGGGAGCTGAGTTACAGCATGGGGAAGGGCTGCTTGTGCTGTGGAACAGCCACACAGAAACACAGGGAAATCACACAGCATTGGTAGGAGATTTACTCAAAACAGCTTTTCAGAGGGGTGGGGGGTTTCTTTCTCTCTCTTCTCTTTCTTTTCCTTCTTTCTTTCCTTTTCCTTCCTTCCTTCCTTTTCCTTCCTTCCTTCCTTTTCCTTCCTTCCTTCCTTCCTTCCTTCCTTCCTTCCTTCCTTCCTTCCTTCCTTCCTTCCTTCCTCCCTCCCTCCCCCCCCCTTCCCTCCCTCCCTCCCTCCCTTCCTTCCTTCCTTCCTTCCTTCCTTCCTTCCTTCCTTCCTTCCTTCCTTCCTTCCTTCCTTCCTTCCTTCCTTCCTTCCTTCCTTCCTCCCTCCCTCCCTCCCTCCCTCCCTCCCTTCCTTCCTTCCTTCCTTCCTTCCTTCCTTCCTTCCTTCCTTCCTTCCTTCCTTCCTTCCTTCCTTCCTTCCTTCCTTCCTTCCTTCCTTCCTTCCTTCCTTCCTTCCTTCCTTCCTTCCACATCATCTATTCAATGTTAGCACTTCCCTCTCTAAAAGCATTTGAAGATACATGAGGTCCGTGGCCAACGCATTGTTTCTGCTTGTTGCCTGTAGAAATGTTCTTCCTGGCAGCCTCAAGTCCTTGGAAGCAAAAGGACAGAGACAGATAGGCAAGCAGAGCACGACAGAAAACGAGTCACAATGGAGAGTCCAAATTGCCGAGCAGCCTAAATACTTAAAAGGACAACTGTAAATTTCTTTGAGAGTATATGGCAGGGGGACCCATTTTAAATTGATATAAGAAAGAAAAAAATGTGCAGAAATGCCACAGCATTAAGCTCCTAAGAGATTTTATCATGCAAAATTATGGACAAAAAATCACAGAATCATAGCATTGTCAGGGTTGGAAGGGACCTCAAGGATCAGCCAGTTCCAACTCCCCTGCCATGGACAGGGACACCTCACACTACAGCAGGTTGCTCACAGCCACATCCAGCCTGGCCTGAAAAACCTCCAGGCATGAGGCTTCCACCACCTCCCTGGGCAACCTGTGCCAGGCTCTCACCATCCTCATGGGGAACAACTTCTTCTTAACATCCAATCTCAATCTACCCACTTCTAGTTTGGCTCCATTCCCCCTAGTTCTATCATTACCTGACACCCTCAAAAGTCCCTCCCCACATATTTTTCTTGTTATATATTCCAAAACAAAACATAGAGATGTAGGATGACCTGAATCCTCTTCTGCCACTAATATCCTACATGTTATTAACTATCCCTTCCCTGAATAGTATGTGCTGTTAGCACTAGCAATTCAAGCTCCAAAGGAAAAGCCTTCTGAACTTTTAGGTTCTCAAATTAAGGAGGGTAAGAGTTAGATAAAGCCACAGAAAAGAAAGCATAGTAAATGAGTCCTGTGAGGAGAGGCTGAGGGAGCTGGGGTTGCTTAGCCTGGAGAAGAGGAGGCTCAGGGAGACCTTCTTGCTCGCTACAACTACCTGAAGGGAGGTTGTAGCCAGGTGGGGGTTGGTCTCTTCTCCCAGGCAAGCAGCACCAGAACAAGAGGACACAGTCTCAAACTGCACCAGGGGAGGTTTAGGCTGGATGTGAGGAAGAAATTCTTCACAGAGAGATTTGCCATTGGGAGGGTGGAGTCCCCATCTCTGGAGGTGTTTAAAAAGAGACTGGATGAGGTACTTGGCGCCATGGTTTAGTTGATTAGACGGTGTTGGGTGATAGGTTGGACTTGATGATCTCAAAGGTCTTTTCCTACCTGGTTGATTCTGTGAGAAGCAAAATAAAAGGATCCTCTTAAATCCCCCTTTGAAATCATTCTGCAGAATGAAAACATGAGGTACATTATTCCCTTCCCCATGCAAAGATCACACTGACATAGCAGTTAAAAAATCAGCTCTCTGTATCGACTTTGGAAGGATCTCATTCTTGCTTGCATCTCATGGGACTGAATCTGACCTCATGTAGGAACCTCTTGAATTTTGCTTGCCCTCCTGTGGTGGGTTGAAATTTTCCCTCCCAACATCAACTTTGCCAGCCCAGTGCAGCTGGAAGCAAATGGAAGCTTTACTCACAGGCAAAACTACACTCTGCAAAGGAATGCAATGAATGTGTACAAAATATCTAGGAGTTACAATATTGACAGGGATTTGCAATTGATAAACAGCACAGGAAACCCCCTGGACAAAACCAGGAGAGCCAGAAACAAGTTCGTTCTCTCTCCAAGGGGATTGCTTAGAATTAGCTTTATTTTGCTTTTCACACCCAGTGGTGATTTATTTACATTTTCTTACTTTTCTGCTCAAGATCAGTGAAGTTTTTCAAAGGCATAGCCTAAAACTCTCACACCTCCCTTTGGTTTTGCCACCATTAACAGCACCACAACTGTCCTCATGCAAGACTGCAAAGAGGGAACTGCTGTGCATTTTCATGATGGCATTCAACAAATCCAAGTGCCAGGTGCTGCACTTTGGCCACAACAGCCCCATGCAGAGCTACAGACTGGGGTCAGAGTGGCTGGAGAGCTGCCAGGCAGAGAGGGACCTGGGGGTACTGACTGACAGCCGCCTAAACATGAGCCAGCAGTGTGCCCAGGTGGCCAAGAAGGCCAATGGCATCCTGGCCTGCATTAGGAATAGAGTGGCCAGCATGAGCAGGGAAGTCATTGTGCCCTGTGCTCAGCACTGGTTAGGCCACACCTTGAGTCCTGTGTCTAATTCTGGGCTCCTCAGTTTAAGAGGACATTGAGACACTTGAATGTGTCCAGAGAAGGGCAATGAGGCTGGGGAGAGGTCTTGAGCACAGCCCTATGAGGAGAGGCTGAGGGAGCTGGGATTGTTTAGCCTGGAGAGGAGGAGGCTCAGGGGAGACCTCATTGCTCTCTACAACTACCGGAAAGGAGGTTGTAGCCAGGAGGGGGTTGGTCTCTTCTCCCAGGCAAGCAGCACCAGAACAAGAGGACACAGTCTCAAGCTGCACCAGGGGAAGGTTTGGCTGAAGATGAGGAGAAAGTTCTTCACTGAGTCATTCGTCTTTGGAATGTGCTGCCCAGGGAGGTGGTGGAGTCACCATCCCTGGAGGTGTTCAAGAGAGGATTGGATGTGGCACTTGGTGCCATGGTCTAGTCATGAGGTCTGTGGTGACAGGTTGGACTTGATGATCTTTGAGGTCTCTTCCAACCTTGGTGATACTGTGATACTGTGACCAGTTCAGCCCACAGGATCCACCATGCTCCTCCAGTGAATGGAAGGTTCTTGTTTGATTGGACGTCTCAGGTCTCGAGCAGAGCAAAGGGGAAGAAAGCTCCTTGGGCGGTTTGCATTTGTTCTCCAGCACCACAAAGCACTGCGGCTGTGTAAAGGAATTTAAGTTTCTTAGGCACAACTGTTAACAGTTAAGCCTTTAGGAAGTGCACATATGCAAAGGCTGAAGTGGACCACAGGAAAAGAGGGATTTGTTTCTTGCAAGGTTTGAGGAGATGAAAAATCCTCATGAGGACTCTTAAGCAATGATCAAAACAAAGAATCAACTGGAGTCAGGAGACAGTCACTTGAAAAAAAAAACCCAAATAATTGAACCTTATTACTTCTCAGGGTTATAATTTCAAGGGGTAATGCATTATGGTAATCCTGCTGCTCTTCTTTTGAATAGTAATGATGAGGTCATGGTACCCACAGGCTCATTTGCAACCCAGCACAGAAAGCCTGAAAGTAATGAGTAAGCAAACTCACTGGGAAAGAGTCATCTGTGATGCATAACCAACATGGTTTGAAAAGAATAAGGTGAAGCTGGAATTACTCTTTCAAAACATTTATTATTCTTTCAAAAGCAGTTATTAATTGTATCATTACTTTTAAGCTACTACCAGGTCAGGGTCATCAACATCAGAACCCCTTTTACTAGAACTTTTGCAATGATAAAACCCTGAGCTTGTGCTTCACTGAACATTCACAGAAAATCTGAATCACAGAATCAGCCAGGCTGGAAAAGACCCTCCAGATCCTCCAGTCCAACCTATCACCCAACACCATCTCATCAACTAAACCATGGTCGTCTGGGAGAAGAGATCAACCCCCACCTGGCTACAACCTCCCTTCAGGGAGTTGTAGAGAGCAAGAAGGTCTCCCCTGAGCCTCATCTTCTCCTGGCTAAGCAACACCAGCTCCTTCAGCCTCTCCTCACAGGGCTGTGCTCCAGACCCCTTCCCAGCTTTGTTGCCCTTCTCTGGACACCTTCCAGCACCTCAACATCCTTTTTAAACTGAGGAGCCCAGAACTGGACACAAGACTCAAGGTGTGGCCTAACCAGTGCTGAGTACAGGGCAGAATGACTTCCCTGCTCCTGCTGGCCACACTATTCCTGATACAGGCCAGGATGCCATTGGCTTCTTGGCTGCCTGGGCACTCTGCTGGCTCATGTTCAGCTGCTGTCAACCACTACCCCCAGGTCCCTCTCTGCCTGGCTGCTCTCTAGCCATTCTGACCCCAGCCTGTAGCACTGCCTGGGGTTGTTGTGGCCAATGTGTAGAATCCAGCATTTAGATGTGTTCAATCTCATGCCCTTAGACTCTGCCCATCTGTCCAGCCTGGCAAGGTCCCTCTGCACAGCTCTCCTACAGTCTAAAGGTCAAATCCTGCCCCCAGCTTGGTGTCACCTGCAAACTTATTGATGATGGACTCAATGCCCTCATCCAGATCATCAGTAAAGATATTGGCCAGGATGGGGACCAGCACTGATCCCTGGGGGACACCACTGGTGTCTGGCTGCCAGCTGGATGTGGCACCATTCACCACCACTCTCTGGGACTGGCCGTACAGCCAGAACTTAACCCAGCTCTGAGTGAGTTTGTCCAAGCCATGGGCTGACAGCTCTGCCTGGAGTTTGCTATGGGAGATGGTAAAGAAGAATTTGTTCTCTTTAAAAGTCAGTTAGCTACACTTTTTGCTTGAATCACTCTTGTACACTTCATGAGGAATGTGGGTTTTGGGTATGAAGGGAAAGGAGTCCTTAACATCTAAGCTCCAGTAGTGTTTTCCCTACTAACAGGAAAAGCACAGCACAAAACTTCTTTGGGCTACATGCATGAACTGGCACTAGATGCAGGTGGGAGTGGCAGAGTAAGGCAGGGCATTGTACCACAGGTAGGAGTTGTCTGGGACCACACAGATTCTGTAAGGGGAGGAACAGAGCATAACTGAGTGCTGCATCCAGTTTGGGCCACTCAGTTTAAAAAAGATGTTGAGATGCTGGAAGGCATCCAGAGAAGGGAAACAAAGCTGGGGAGAGTTCTGGAGCACAGCCCTGTGAGGAGAGGCTGAGGGAACTGGGGTTGCTTAGCCTCTAGAAGAGGAGGCTCAAGGGAGCCTTTCTTGCTCTCTACAACACCCTGAAGGGAGGTTGTAGCCAGGTGGGGGTTGGTCTCTTCTCCCAGACAACCAGCACCAGAACAAGAGGACACAGTCTCAAGCTGTGCCAGGGGAAGTTTAGGCTGGAGGTTAGGAAGAAATTCTTCCCAGACAGAGAGATTGGCCATTGGAATGTGCTGCCCAGGGAGGTGTTGGAGTCACCATCACTGGAGGTGTTCAAGAAAGGCTTGGATGTGGCACTTGGAGCCATGGTTTAGTGGTCAGGAGGTGCTGGGTAATAGGTTGGACTTGATCTCTCAGGTCTTTTCCAGCCTGGTTGATTCTGTGATTCTGTTCAGTAGAGTAGTCTCCACATCCCAGAACAAACTGTGCCATTTATTTCATACAAGAAGGGTAAATACCCCTGAAAGCCAAACCACTTCACAAAAGAAAGTAACTGTCATTTGTAATATTAAGGCAAATTTTTGTTGTCAAGACTTAGCAGGAATAAACATTCACAGCACAAAACACCAGCAACAAATCTGCTTTCCTTCACTGCATCTGGTATCAGGAAAGCCCAGTGAAAATAGCCCCCCTTTTGTGCCCCCATCCCTCAGACAAACTGCTCACATGAACTGAACAGACAGCTGGCAGTGTCACCCAGAGCACAGGAAATATCAAGAGAGGGGACACCTGCCTCAAAAGTGAAGCCAAGAGATTTGTTTGCTCCTTCTGGTCTATGATCTTCAGCAAGGAAGCTGTTGCATGTGTCCAGGGTCAAACAGGATATGTCAGGGGTCCAGAGACTGCAGAGGTCTGTTTTGAGCTGTTTACCTACTTCATCCCCCTGGTTCAACAGCTGTGTCTATAGCTTATGTGAGCCAGGCCAACTTCTGAATGAGCTTGAGTGTGCTGATGCAACCACATGATTTTGTGTGCGCGCTGACCAGGTGGAGCATAAAGCTTTCAAACCCAGCTGGGGACAGAGAATTCTTGAAAAAGCTAGCAATGGCACTAAAACTTACCCAAACCACAGCTTTTATGAATTATTCAGCAACCCAAACCTTTAGAGTGCAAGTTAGAAGCTTGCCACAAGTCTGTCTGCTGTAACAAAATATCCTCAGTCTGTCAGACAACAAGAGACAAATTTTCAGCTCTGACTCACGTTCCCAATGTGATGCTACTGACACTGGTGTTGGTATTGAAATCATAGAATCAGAGAACTGAATCATACAGCCATAGAATTGCTAGGGTTGGAAGGGACCTCAATGCTCATCCAGTTCCAAACCCCCTGCCATGGCCAGGGACACCTCATACTACAGCAGCTTGCTCACAGCCACATCCAGCCTGGCTGCAAAAACCTCCAGGGATGAGGCTTCCACCACCTCCCTGGGCAACCTCTGCCAGTCTCTCACCACCCTCATGGGGAACAACTCCTTTCTCACATCCAATCTCAATCTACCCATTTCTAGTTTTGCACCATTCCCCCCAGTCCTATCCCTCCCTGACACCCTCAAAAGTCCCTCCCCAGATTTATTGGAGCCCCCTTCAGATCCTGGAAGGCCACAATTAGGTCTCCTGGGAGCCTTCTGTTCTCCATGCAGAACAACCCCAACTCCCTCAGTCTCTCCTCACAACAGAGGAGCTCCAGCCCTCTGCTCATCCTCGTGGCCCTTCTCTGGAAGCCAGTTCAATCCATTGCTGTCAAGGTAAGACAGGTATCAAGTATTTAATGCTATATGTAAGCATATCATGGTACTGAGCAAGCTGCTATTGTAAAAACAATAACAGCTCAGAACTCCAAAGTTCTATAATCCACTGCCCAGTTACAGTCACAGAGAAAGGTGCATCCGGCTTCCTGAAGGAAATCCTTCAGCTTTGGCTCAGTGTTTGGGGAAGTTTTTCAAAGGCAACAACTTTTAAATAAGGAAAGCATTTTAATCCTCTGAACAATTTGGCCCTTCAGAGCTCAGCCAACAGTTTGTGGAGCTGAATGCATTAACTGCTAGCAGTGACTGTTTCTTTTGGAGTTTTCATTTGTGCTATGCACTTGCAGCATCTTCCACCAGACAGTTTCAAACCTTTATGCATACTTTAGTACCACATCTCCTTGGGAAGTTTGTAAGGTATATGATACAGTTTGAAGGGAACTTTAGCCTAGTCCCTGACTGCAAAGACTGAAAGCAAAAATAACATTACCATTGGATACTAAAGGAAAACAATGCTAAGGTCTACAGAATTCATTGGCTGGTTAATGGGGATAGGGAGCAGAGGCACAAACAGTTCCTGCTCTCTTTTCTTCTTCTATATTTCTGCTTGCAATTTCCCTCTCTCTCCCATGGCCTTGCCAGGGGATCTCTGATGGGACTCCTGTGTGAGGTAACAGGAAGGAGGGAGTGGGGGAGGAGGTGAGCGGTCCCCTGGGTCCATCCAGGGGGGTGTGAGGAGTTTCTGTATTGTTCATAAATTGTAAATACACCTATATTGTATACATCCCTTGCATATTTGGTACACATTCACTGCAGTTCCTATTTAAATCATAGTTTGCTTGTAAACAGAGCTTCATTTGCTTCCACAGCCTTCTGAACTGGTCTGGCAATTTATTTTGGGGGCAGTTTTCTCCAGCTTTGGTGGGGGTGGTAATTTCAACCCACCACAACATAGAACAACATAGTCAAGCAGAACCATGAAGCTAAATGACTTTCCCAAGTCCATATGGGGCCTCAGTACCTCTCTTTCTTGAGCAGGAATCTTTTTGATTTATACATCTGTGTGGGTTAAAAATGATTTCTCTGTGTTATGTATGCACTGCATTCAATCATCAAGTGTTTGGCTCAAAGGAATCAGGCTTAAATACTATAGCACTGGGAAATGTTAACAAAGATTTTGTGAGGATAAGAAAGGACTAATAGCAACTGAACACAGTATGTAAGTATTTACATACTGACGTACTGACTAGACCATAAACCCAGATGGCAAAGCTTAATGAAAGCATCAGCTTTCCTCTTTGGGAGGTGGAAGAGGAACAGGAGGGGAAAAAAAATAAATAAAAAACTGGATAATCCATTTGTTCCTTTCTAAGAAAATAAACCAAACAACAAATGCTGAAAACTCCCCACGTTGCTGTTAACTGCAGATAGCAAGGAAGATCCCCGGGAACAAGAAAGATCCCCTGGTTATTGCACCCTGCATAAATTGGTCTGGAAAATTACACTCATCCCAAGAATCAAAATGTTAGCGTCCTCCTTCCCTCAGTTACTCATTTACAAACCCTCTCAGGGCTCAGTGTGTTACAGCAGGCAGCGTACCCTGGCTTCTCATCACAGAATTATCAGGGTTGGAAGGGACTTCAAGGATCAGCCAGTTCCAACCCCCATGCCATGGCCAGGGACACCTCACATTACAGCAGATTGCTCACAGCCACATCCAGCCTGCCCTTCAAAACCTCCAGGCATGAGGCTTCCACCACCTCCCCGGGCAACCTGTGCCAGTCTCTCACCACCCTCATGGGGAACAACTTCTTCCTAACATCCAAACTGAATCTACCCATTTCTAGTTTTTCTCCATTCTCCCTAGTCCTATCCCTCCCTGACACCCTCAAGAGTCCCTCCCCAGCTTTCTTGTAGCCTCCTTCAGATACTGGAAGGCCACAAGAAGGTTCACTTGGACCCTGGACACCAGCAAGTACTTTCTCCCTCTTTCAGTTTGCTCTCTTCTTTGTCAAGCTTTCTGTCTCTGAAAGGATTTCTGACTTTGTATCACATTTGGTGAGTTTCTCATTTCAACTCATGCTTGACCTATATCTTTCTGTCTTAGAATACATCACAGGTACATGATCTCAGTGCTGCATTGCCACAGGTGCATTTCTCTCACTTCTCAGGGCATTTAATATAGAATAGAATAATATAGAATAGAATAAAATTAACCAGGTTGGAAAGGACCTTTGAGATCGTTCAGTCCAACCTATCACCCACCACCATCTAATCAACTAAACCATGGCACCAAGTGCCTTAAGCTCTCTCTAGAGTTACTGGAGAAATGGTCAAGGTAGACACCATGGAAACTGACATTTCTAGAATGTGTGATGAAGTTCTTAACTGTTACTATTACTTTCAGTGGATGTGGCAAGGGGCAGCACTCGTGGTTATTTTTATTAATGATATTAATAGATGCAGCTTTGCTCCATTGAAATTTGGAACAAAGTTGAATTTATCTTTTGTTCCCCCCCCCAAAAGAAAATAGTCACAGTATCACAGTAGGTTAGAGGCTGGAAGGAACCTTCAGAGATTGAGTCCAACGCCCCTGTCAATGCAGGATCACCCAGGGCAGTCTGCACAGGAAAGCATCCAGGTGGGTGTGGAAAATCTCCAGAGCAGGAGACTCCACAACCTCTCTGGGCAGCCTGCGCCAGGGTTCTGTCACCCTCACCATAAAGAAGTTTCTCCTCATGTTGAGCTGAAACCTTCTCTGGTCAAGTTTGTATCCATTGGTCCTTGGTTTATTGATGTGCACCACTCAAAAGAGCTTGGCCCCCTCCCCTTGACCCCCAGCCCTCAGCTATTGATAGACATTGATCAGATCCCCTCTCAGTCTTCTCTTCTCCAGACTAAACAGCCCCAGGGCTCTCAGTCTCTCTTCACAGGGGAGATGCTCAAGTCCCCTAAGCATCCTCCTGGCTCTCCCTTGGACTCTCTCCAGCAGGTCTCTGTCTCTCTTGAGCTGGGGAGCCCAGAACTGGACACAGGATTGCAGGTGTGGTCTCAGCAGGGCAGAGTAGAGAGGTAGAAGAACTTCCCTAGGCCCCGTAAATTCCCTCCAATCACTCCTACTCTCAACACAGATCCTAAACCAAACCTCTCCTAATGCATACAGTCTAAGCCCCTGACAGATTGGTTTATAATGCTAAGCAGACATGTATAAGTAGTGATCAGATGAGAAGGAAGCTGGCAGTATGTGTGGGTTCATCAAAGCTGTTCAGGCTTTTTACATGACATGTGACTTGTTCACAACTTCCATCCACAATTTCTTCACAGAATAAATTGACTATGCCATTTTCTAGTGAACTGGAAAAAAAACACCACCTATAATAAGGCAAATAAAGTGGGACTAAATGGGAGTCTGCTGATTAGCTGCCATCAGGGAGCTGGCAGAGCGGAAAACCTCCACCACCATTTGCTGCAAAGGGAAACTTTCCTCTCACAAGGACTATGGAGCTGGGAGAAGGTTTCAAAATCGAGCTGTACTGGCATTCACTTCAGGATTGCAGTGAAAAACTGCTCCATAAGGTTCCCATTGGTCTATCTTGAAAAAAAAAAAAATCAGCTTAAAAAAAAAGAGAGAGAGAAAAAGCTTAGAAACATCTGCTGCAGTCATGAGCAGACTCTTGGCCAAGTGCAGCTACAAGACTAAGAGACTTTGAAGTCAATCAGCTTTGCTATCACTAGCAGATACCCTTGGAGTCAATGGAAATGACTGCACAGAGAGTTTGGGAGATAGGAAGAAAACTTGCTCTGCCTGAAGTGTGAGACAGACAGCAATGAAGGAAAGGGCATTTCTGTACATGGCCACTCACGTGGCTAGAAGTGGAAAGCTAGCAAGAGGTGTTTAAAAAAAACCAGTTAAAAAAATAGCTAAGGAATACTTCATGCTAACAAAGATAGACAGATTTGCAGGGACAAGCTGTGAGATTTGACTTGAAAGAAGTGTGAGCTGCACTGCAGTTGGATCACCACTTACTGATTCCTAATCTACTGTCTGCTTCCTTCTTGTTTGAGACTGCAAGCAATTCAGTGCTGGCTTGCATCACCCAGAACTTCCAATACCTGCTTTGCTAGCTAGAACACCTCTACCCATCTGCTTCACCATTCACACACAGAACCACACCCAGAATCGACCAGGTTGGAAAAGACCCCAGAGATCATCCAGTCCAACCTATTACCAAATACCTAACACCTCCTGACAACTAAACCATGGCTCCAAGTGCCACATCCAAGCCTTTTTTGAACACCTGCAGGGACGGTGACTCCACTACCTCCCTGGGCAGCACATCCCAATGGCAAATTACTTTCTGGGAAGAACTTTCTCCTCACCTCCAGCCTAAACTTCCCCTGGCACAGCTTGAGACTGTGTCCTCTTGTTCTGGTGCTGGGTGCCTAGGGGAAGAGACCAACCCCCAGCTGGCTACAACTTCCCTTCAGGTAGTTGATCTAAGTCACAGCTATTGAGCAATGTGTCCTCTTCCTCCTTGCTTCTCAGGACAGGTGAGTGTATCCAAGCCTGGTGCCTTTTTGCTGTTGGTTGTTGTAGGTAGCCATTGTAACTGAACTTGTTAACCAGTAAGCCTTCCACACTGTGTTAATTTTCTTTAACCACATAAAGAACTCACACTCATCCCACATTTCCTGTGATTTACACTGATTCAGGAAATACTGACAGGCATTTTATAAAGGCAAGAATTCCTATAACAAACTTAACATCTCAGCACAAAGTCAAGACAAACATGGTAGTTCTTAGTGCAGACTTACAAGGTCACCATTACATCACCTTTCCTGACAACTGCCATTGGACAAATCTGGCATTTAGACTGCTCTGATGCTGGACAAGTGTGCTAGGGCAGCATTATGACTCCTGGCAGAGTTAGGTTTACAGACGGACTCGATGCTCTGAAGTGTCTTTTCTAATGTCAATGATTGCATGATTCTACATGCCCCGTTTCCATGCATCTTCCTTGCACATCTTCTAGTGAAAATGGTCAGAAGCAGGAGGCTGAGTGATGAATCCTTACCCTGGCACTATTGCCAGTTTGGAATTACCAATGAATCACAGAATTGTCAGGCTAGGAAAAGACCTCAGGGATCGTCCAGTTCCAACCCCCCTGCCCTGGGCAGGGACACCTCACACGACAGCAGGTTGCTCACATCTACATCCAGCCTGGCCTTCAAATCCTCCAGGCATGAGGCTTCCACCACCTCCCTGGGCAACCTGTGCCAGTCTCTCATCACCCTCATGGGGAACAACTTCTTCCTGACATCCAATCAATTTCAAGTTCTTATTGATTAATTCAAGTTCTTAGGTGAAGAGCAGATATAATGCAGTACCTTGAAGGCACAATCAGGGCTTTTCCACTTGGATTAGCAGAGGTGTTCCCTCTGCCCCATACCTTTGTGCTGTTTGCCAGCTCTGGCTAAGGAGTTACGATATCCAGAGCCAGCATTTTTTAGCAGCGTTTCTTCATTAGGGCTTGCTTCTCACCATGCTTGCTGCAGTGTCCTACCCTGGGGCTTGTGTGGGGCCAGCTTGGAGATCTGGTAGAGCTGGTCAGGACTCTCTACTTGCAGACAGGCCTCTTGTGTCCCAGAATCACAGAAACACTCCATGATAAATACCCTCAATCACGTGCAATCCGGCTGGCAGTGGATGTTCTTCTTCTCTTTCAAATAAAATTTGGCCTAATGCACATACCAAGACCTTCAACCATCTGTCTCTGTCTCCTGCTGGCCATATGTGAGCATTTCCTACCCTTAGCCTTGGAAGCTTGTGGCTTGCTCCATTCTGTTGTGATCAGTGTGTGCTCCAGGCCAACTGCTGAAATGGATTCTGTGTGCTGCTAGACCAAACCCTTCAGCTTTTTGATCAATAGGTGTCAAGGATGAACTGCTGGTTCTCATTACCAAACACTTCCACCTCCACCATATGGTATACATTGTGCCACCTTAAGAGATCAGAACCACAGAGTCATTGAGGTTGGAAAAGACCTCAAAGATCATCAAGTCCAACCTTCCACACAACACCTCTGTGACCACCAGACCATTTCTGCATCTTGCCCAGCAGTGAGGCCACACCAGCTCTTAAGGCTTCCAGGTAATTCTGAAGACCTTGTGCATAGTTCCCAGTTTAGCTTTGATTTAGTTATAAAACAAACACAACAACAAAACCAAAACCCCCAAGAAACAAAAGGATAAATCATAGAATCACAGAATTGTCAGGGTTGGAAGGGACCTCAGGAATCGTCCAGTTCCAACCCCTCTGCCATGGCCAGGGACACCTCACACTACAGCAGGTTGCTCACAGCCACATCCAGCCTGGCCTGAAAAACCTCCAGGGATGAGGCTTCCACCACCTCCCTGGTGCTTTTCAGCCCCTTACAAAAGGGTTGATGGGTTGTGACCTTCATCTTAACCATCTCCCACATCAACAGCACTCAATGCTGGTCCCTGGTTGTGTGCTGAGTTCCTTGGAGGCTCTCACCCCACCAAGGGCAGGCTCTTGCTGGGCAGAAGGAAGTGGGGGCTTCTCCAGGAGACTGGAGAGATATGCTGGGGACAGCAGCAGATCAATCTGATGGGACACAGGGAGGCTGGGACACAAACTGCCTGCTCCAGACAGGGCTCTGTGTGCAGGACTGGCCCCAGATCCAATGGGGACACCAAGCCTCCAGATGTCTAATGGTCCATTACACCAGCACCTTCTTTTCAGCTCAGCAAACTGTATTTCCCACCACCAACCACTCTGCCTAGGGATGCCTGATTTTCTCTTTGGTGTGTGTTATCTTTATGTAGATGTGAGTACACATGTTTAACATGCCTGACAGTCATCAATGTCCTTTGAGCAATTCACCTGGGTTGTTTCATCTTTCACCCCCCCCAGAAAAAAGAGTAAGAACCCCCCAGCACTCAATAGCACACAGCTGTCAAAAATAACTTCAAATCCTGCAGATGCTAGATGCTTCCTTCCTGCTTCTTAGCATACTGGGGAGAAATATTACATTACAGATGTGGCATGTTAAACAAAAAAGGGGGGGTGGGGGTGGGGGTGAAAGCAAGAGGGCTATGATTATTTATTATACTGAACTTACCTTCAAGTGCAAGAAAAATGCTAGCTGGGAGACAAATGATAAAACTCCTCTCCCAGCTTTCATCTGTCAGTGGGGCTTTTAGAAGTGACACATGGAACAAGCATATGGCAGCCATAAAAGCAACCTCAGCATTCACAAATTACAAAATGAAGTAGAAAGCCAAAATAATTCTGTTCCACCTACAATAACTCTGGGATGAGCTCTGAAGAAAGCAGAGTTTTATGAAAACCAGAAGGGAGACTGAAGTGGTTGCTTAGCTGGAGCTCCCAGCTAGATAGGTGCTGGTAGCTGAAAATCAGAATACAGTAAGTGAAGAGCCACCAGTGCAAAGGTCAGCAGTGGCATGCAGGCTTCCAATGGTGACAGGGTCAGAGACCATCATTTACAGAATGTGGCACCACCACAAATTCTTGCAGCATCCCACCCAACAGTTCAATAGCTTTGTTGATAGAAAGATTTGCTGCTGCTACAAAACTTCACCATCCCAGCTACTTCTCTCAGCCAAGTTTGGGACACCTCTGCTGTCTACAGCTGCCTGAAAGGAGGTTGTGGAGAGGCTGCTGCTGGTGTCTTCTCACCGGTGATTAGTGACAGAACAAGAGGGAATGGCCTCAAGCTGCCACTGGGTAGGTTCAGACTGGACATTAGGAAACATTTTTTCCCAGCAAGAGTGGTCAGGGACTGGAATGTGCTGTCCAGGGAGGTGCTGGAGTCACCAAGCCTGGATGTGTTTCAGGGTGGTTTGGATGTGGCGCTTGGAGCTACAGTTTAGGGGTGACCCTTGTAGAGTAGGGTTCTGGGTTGGACTTGGTGAGCCTGAGGCTCTTTTCCAACCTGAATGTTCCTATGGTTCTGGGACATTCTAGTGCAATCTCACTCTCTACACTTGGAAAAGGTATAATTAGATTCCACACATTATTCCTTTGTATTCCTTTATTGCTTTCTTTTACTGTCTTTGAAAGTCTTATTTTTCATTCCATTCCTTTCCCTGCACCCAGTCAGGGAATCAGAACAAGATGTGCAGGCAGTGTTTTTATTTTCTTTTGCAGAAACCATCATAGCACAGGATTACAACTTCTCCAGTACAAAGCACCTGAGCAACACTGCAGTCTGTGGCTAGCAAAGGAGTCAAAAGCCTGCTCTGAAATCCTGTCAAAACATTCTGGTCTTTCAGCACTGCAGTCTGTAACTAGCAATGCATTGAAAGGTCCACTCAGACACCCTGTCAAGAGATCCTGCTCTATTCTGAGACCTGCTTCAATTTAGGAAAGATCTCCCCCTTTCCCAGATTCCTACAGAATGGGATTTAGATTCCAACTTTTCCCTCTTCCTGTTCTTCTGTGGTTCTCTGAGTTCTTTCAGTACCCTTTGCAAGTCTCTACACTTTATGCACTTTAATCTACTAACTTCGGCTTGCATTGCCCTGATTCTCTTTGGCCCTCTGTGGAGCTTCTTGACTCCACCACATCTGAGCACTATCATTCTGTCTTTCATGGTAAAACTGGAGTGGTCCAATGCCTAAAGACAGGAGATTATACTTGTTAAAGGAGAAAAAGAAGCAAAAGCAAAAGAAGAAGTATCACAGTACCACGGTACATTAGAAGTTGGAAGGGACCTCCAGAGATCATCCAGCCCAACCCCCCTGCCAGAGCAGCATCACCCAGGGTAGCCCACACAGGAATGCATTCAGGTGGGTTTGGAATGTGTCCAGAGCAGGAGACTCCACAACCTCTCTGGGCAGCCTGCTCCAGGGTTCTGTCACCCTCACAGCAAAGAAGTTTCTCCTCATGTTGAGCTGAAACTTTCTCTGGTCAAGTTTGTCTCCATTGTTCCTTGGCTTATTGCTGTGCATCACCCAAAAGAGCTTGGCCCCCTCCACTTGACCCCCACCCCTCAGCACTGAGCAGATCCCCTCTCAGCCTTCTCTTCTCCAGACTAAACAGCCCCAGGGCTCTCAGCCTCTCCTCACAGGGGAGTGAAAAAAAAAAATAATCATAGAATGGTTTGGGTTGGAAGGGACCTCCAGAGCTCATCCAGCCCAACCCCCTCGGCAGTCAGCAGGGATATCCCCAACTAGATCAGGCTGCCCACAGCCCTGTCCAGCCTCACCTTGAATATCTCTAGGGATCAGGCCCAAACCACCTTCCCAGGCAACCTGTTCCAGTCCTCCACTGTGGTAAAGAACTTGTTCCTAATACCCAATCTAAATCAGCTCTTCTCTAATTTGAAGCTGTTTCCCTCATTCTATCACTGCAGGCCTTTGTAAACAGCCTCTATTCTTCCTGTAGCACTCTTCAGGTACTGGCAGGCTGCTATTAGGTCTGCCCAGAGCCTTCTCTTTTCCAGGCTGAACACTCCCAGCTCCCTCAGCCTGAGTTCCTAGCAGAGATACTTCAACCTTCTGATCATTTTCATGGCCTTCCTCTGGACCTGCTCCATCAGCTCCAAGTCCTTCCTCTTAATAAAGAGAATAATTTGTATTAGGGAGGTGCTCAGGTCCCCTAATCATCCTGGTGGCTCTCCATTGGATAAAAAAGATAGATGCTGTGCGCTCTGCTGTCTGACCTCTAGAGGTTTCTTTCTGTGACCAGAGTTTGGGTTCCAAAATAGTTCTATTCTGGCCAAACTGATCTCCCCACCCTTACAGAACCAAACTCTGTTCTTCATTATATGGGTGTAAATCTGCAAGCAAAGGCTTTGAACTTCCAATGAGTAATTCTAGAGTACTGCCAGAATAATTGAGAGCAAAATGCAGCCTTCTGGTTGCCCATAAATACTGCACTGATCAAGATTTCTATCTTCCAACACATCCATGACCATTCCAGCTCTTTACCCTAACCCTGTTTTGTACTTTAGGCTCTCCTATGAGCTGGCATCATGAATAATTCTAGAACTTTCAACATAGATAAGATTTGCAATTATTTTACTTTCAAATAAAGGAAAAATACAACTACTGAGACTGTAAATATTAAAAGAAGCTGGGGGGTTGTGGGGGATGGTGGTTGGTGTATCTTGGTTGGTGGGTTTGGGGTTTTTTTCTTTTTTTCTCCTGGGAAACATATTGGGAACAATACAGAAGCAGCATTTGCCTGTGCTGACACAGGCAGCAAGCATGACTGTCCAAGCTCAAGCCTGCAGGTATTCTTATTATTATTTTCATGATTTCTAGACTGATGTCAAAGGCTCACAGGATGTGAGCGGTTGGAAAGTACCTCCAAAGGTCATCAAGTCCAAGCCCCCTGCCAGAGCAGGACCAGAGAATCCAGCAGAGGTCACACAGGAACACATCCAGATGGGGCTGGAAAGGCTCCAGAGAAGGAGACTCCACAACCTCTCTGGGCAGCCTGCTCCAGTGCCCTGTGACCCTCCCAGTGAAGAAGTTCCTCCTCATATTGAGGTGGAACCTCCTGTACTGCAGTTTCTATCCATTGCCCCTTGGCCTATCACAAGGTGTAACTGGGAAGAGGCTGCCCCCTGCCTCCTGACCCCCAGCCCCAGATATTGCTGAATTATTAAATCCCCTCTCAGTCCTCACTTCACCAGACCGAACAGCCCCAGGGCTCTCAGCCTCTCCTCACCAGGCAGTGCTGCAGTCCCTTCAGCATCCTCATAGCCCTCCCTTGGACTCTCTCCAGCAGATCCCTGTCCCACCTGATCTGGGGAGCCCAGAACTGGATGCAATATTCCAGGGGAGGTCTCACCAGGACAGAGTAGAGGGGGAGGAGAACCTCCCTGGATCTGCTGGACACACTCCTCTGAATGCACCCCAGGATGCCATTTGCCTTCTTACTCCCCAGGGCACATTGCTGTCCCATGCAGAACTTGTTGCCCACCAGCACTCCCAGGTCGTCCTTCTTGTGGCTGCTCTGCAGCAGATCCCCTCCCAACCTGTCTTGCTGCAGTTTATTCTTCCTGCCCAGCTGCAGGACTCTGCACTGATCCTTGTTGAATCTCATCAGGTTCCTCTGTGCACAGCTCTCAGTCTGTCCAGGTCTCTGAATGGCCTCACAGCCTTCAGGTGTCTCAGCCAAGCCTCCCAGTTTGGTATCCTCAGCAAACTTGCTGAGCAGGCTCCATCTGTCTGTCCCCTCATCAGTGTCATTGATGGCGATGTTGAACAGGACCAGACCCAGCACTGGTCCCCGTGAGTCGAGGAAGCTCAAAAGGTTCTCTAAATGTATAATTTTAAAACCATTACACAAATATGTTGGCATTATTCAACTCATCAATGAATAAAAATCATTTCAATAAGGTGCACTTTCTGTGCTTTGGATAGACCTCACCCCTGGCATAAGGCTAATCAATTCCAGAGAGTCTTCCTCCAGCAGGAAAGAATTTATTCTGTGCCTTATATGTCAACAATTTGTTAGATTTAACAAAATATGAATCCTTCTCATGCTAGAACTTCTGTTTAAAAATTTAGCCCAGTGAGTTTTCATTGGAAACAATTTTGCTGATAAAGCCACCCTTTTTTCCTTCTTTTTATTTTTTTTTTCTTTTTCTTTTTATTTTTATTTTTCTTTTTCTTTTTATTTTTCTTTTTCCTTTCCTTTTCCTTTTTTTTTCTTTTTTCTTTTTCTTTTCCTTTTTCTTTTTCTTTTTCTTTTCCTTTTTCATTTTCTTTTTCTTCTTCTTTTTCTTTTCCTTCTTTTTCTTTTTCTTTTTCTTTTTCTTTTTCTTTTTCTTTTTCTTTTTCTTTTTCTTTTTTTTTCTTTTTCTTTTTCTTTTCCTTTTTCTTTTTCCTTTCCTTTTCCTTTTTTTCTTTTTTCTCTTTTTCTTTTTCTTTTTATTTTTATTTTTCCTTTCCTTTTCCTTTTTTTTTCTTTTTTCTTTTTCTTTTCCTTTTTCTTTTTCTTCTTCTTTTTCTTTTCCTTATTCTTCTTCTTCTTCTTTTTCTTTTCCTTATTCTTCTTCTTTTTCTTTTTCTTTTTCTTTTTCTTTTTCTTTTTCTTTTTCTTTTTCTTTTTCTTTTTATTTTTATTTTTCTTTTTTTCTTTTTTTTTCTTTTTCTTTTTCCTTTCCTTTTCCTTTTTTTTTCTTTTTTCCTTTTCTTTTTCATTTTCTTTTTCTTTTACTTCTTGTCCTTTTCCTTTTCCTTTTCCTTTTCCTTTTCCTCTTCCTTTCCCTTTCCCTTTCCCTTTTCCTTTCCCTTTCCCTTTCCCTTTCCCTTTATCTTTTTTGTTTGCTGTCCACAGAAGGCAGCAGAGTCTCTGAGATGTGCCTGTGCCTCCTAGTGGCCTCCACCCACCCTGTTCATCTCTCTAACACCAAAGTACCTCAGAAATTTTGACATTGTCCAACTGGGACTGGAGGATTACTTTGCTTTGATCTGGGATTTCACGTGTTCTACACTCCCCTCCTCTAATGAGAGACAGTTGAGTCAATACAAAGAAAAGAAAAACATTCAACAGGAGACTTTCCCAATGGGAAACAGAGTTAAAGGGAGTGGAACCTTAGCACCATACCTTAGCTGACTCTGAATATTCCCAGTCATTCCAGACTTCATCTTAGGCCACTCCAAGTTCTCACTAACTATACCTCGACTGACAGAGCGGTGGTGCACAGTACTGAGACAAAGAACAACAGGTTTCAGCTCAGCATGAGGAGAAACTTCTTTACAGTGAGGCTGACAGGGCCCTGGAGCAGGCTGCCCAGAGAGGTTGTGGAGTCTCCTGCTCTGGACACATTCCAAACCTACCTGGATGCATTCCTGTGTGGGCTACCCTGGGTGATGCTGCTCTGGCAGGGGGGTTGGGCTGGATGATCTCTGGAAGTCCCTTCTAACCTCTGATGTTCTGTGGTACTGTGATTCAAGGGGCAAGAAATGCTCAAGCAGTGACCTGATGTGGTACTGTAATACTGTGACAGTGCAAATGAAAGCAAAAGCTTACAGACAAACTACTCCTTAACAGAGCTTCAAGTCATTCTGTCCAAAAATAGAATTCTAAAGGTCTCCAGGTAATCAATTCTCACTGATTTCAATAAAAGGGAAGGGGGGAAGCCATCTCTCATTGCAGTGGTGTCAGGCAACCCAAGAGCCAAGCCCAATTTCCACAAAGATCTTTCCAGACAGAAATCTTTTCATAGACTTTGGTGGCCACATGTGCTCTCCAGTTCTCACTCAAGGAGCCTGAGCCTGAGGTTATATTACTCCTTACAGGCACTGGAATGTGCTGCCCAGGGAGGTGGTGGAGTCACCATCACTGGAGGTGTTTAAGAAGAGACTGGATGAGGCACTTGGTGTCATGG
The DNA here is from genome assembly GCF_026170545.1 of Melanerpes formicivorus. Taxonomy (NCBI): domain Eukaryota; kingdom Metazoa; phylum Chordata; class Aves; order Piciformes; family Picidae; genus Melanerpes; species Melanerpes formicivorus. Next base: position 2,633,419 of record NW_027142416.1, read on the forward strand.
TTTAGTTATTAGATGGTGTTGAGCTGATGATCTCAAAGGTCTTTTCCAGACAGCTTGATTCTGTGATTAAGAGACCTGAAAATATCAAGCAGGTGATGAGTGGTAAGCCACCACAGCTGTGACTGTGAGTGAATATGATCTTTAGAGCCAGTACAATGCAGATGGACCAGAAAAGTAGGAAAAGCAAGATGGTAGATTATCCATCTGTCCATCCATCCACCCATCCATGACAAGACCACATAGCTATGGGTTGAACAAGTAAGCAGTACTCCTGTGTAAGGTAAACAGTACTCCTCTATTCCCATGTGTATGGCAGTGGCAGTGGTATCCCTCAGAGGTCAGTCCTGGGACCTGTGCTCTTTAATATTTCTATCAGTGTTACAGACAGGGAGATTGAGGCACCAGCAGCAGTGTGCAGGTGACACCAAGCTGAGTGGTGCTGCTGATGATACATCAGAGGGACAGGATGGCATCCAGAGGGACTTGGACAAGCTGGGGAGGTGGTGCCCAGGAAGAACCTCATGAGGTTCAACAAGAGCAAGTGCAGAGTTCTGCACCTGGGCTGGAACAATCCTCACTGTCATTACAGGCTGGGAGAGGAGGTGAGAGAAAGCAGCCCTGAGGAAAAGGACTTGGGGGTGCTGGTGGGTGAGAAGCTGGACAGGAGCTGACAGTGTGAGCTTACAGCACAGAAGGCAAATCACAGCCTCGGCTGCATCCAAAGCAGCACTGCCAGCAGAGCCAGAGAGGTGATTCTGCCAAATAGGCTCTGCTGAGACCTCACCTGGAGTACTGTGTGCAGGTCTGGAGTCCTCAGCACAGGAAGGACATGGAGCTGATGGAGAGGGTCCAGAGGAGGGCCATGAAAATGGTCAGGGGATCGGAGCAGCTCTGCTACAAGGACAGGCTGAGGGAGCTGGGGGTGTTCAGCCTGGAGAAGAGGAGGCTCCAGGGAGACTTAAGCACAGCCTGCCAGGACCTGAAGCGGGCTACAGGAAGGAAGGAGAGAGACTGTTTGCAAAGGCCTGCAGGGACAGGACCAGGGGCAATGGCTTCAAACTAGAGCAGAGCAGATTTAGATTGGATGTGAGGAACAAGTTCTTTCCTATGAGGGTGGTGGAAGACTGGCACAGGTTGCCCAGGGAGGTGGTTGAGGCTCCTTCCCTGGAGATCTTCCAGGTGAGGCTGGAGGAGGTCCTGGGCAGCCTGATCCAGTTGGGGATGTCCCTGCTGACTGTGGGGAGGTTGGACTGGATGAGCTTTGGAGGACCCTTCTGGCCCAGTCCATTCTGTGATTCTATGATTCTAGCAAGGGATATTTTGAGTCATGACTGGGATTCTCTGGCAGTTTCATCATTACCCATGCTACTGTCCTTCAGCTGATCAGTGTAAGAAAAACCCCAGATGCTTATGCATAGCCCATGACTCCATTTCACTTAAAAGTCCTATGACTTAAGTTTCCCTCTAATCCTTCTAAAGCCCTTAATTATATAGATTGGAAAATACACCCTGTAACTATTATGTGCTCAGATTGAAATTGATACTTGGGTTTCTTTTCTCCTTTAAAAAAATTCCTTACTTGCCATGTTTAATATTTTTTTTTTGTTGTTTTCATTCTCAGGATTCTACACTGAATGAAAGTTTTATTAAGAAGCAGCTCATAAAGAGAACAGAAAGCCACCAGATTTTTTTTCCCCTCTCCTTCTAGCACCATCTCTTTTGAAACAATCTGTGTCTGTACAGTTTACTTGATCTGTGCATGGATTACTGTACTTAATAAGCTGGTTTTCATTTTGCTTTTGCACATGAAGCCAGGGATGATGAGGGGGTGCATTCAGAGGAGTGTGTCCAGCAGATCCAGGGGAGGTTCTCCTCCCCCTCTGCTCTGCCCTGCTGAGACCTCCCCTGGAATATTGCATCCAGTTCTGGGCTCCCCAGTTCAGGAGGGACAGGGATCTGCTGGAGAGAGTCCAAGGGAGGGCTACAAGGATGATGTAGGGACTAGAGCATTGCCTGGGGAGGAGAGGCTGAGAGCCTTGGGGCTGTTCAGTCTGGAGAAGAGAAGACTGAGAGGAGATTTAATCAATGTCTATCAATATCTGAGGGCTGGGGGTCAAGAGGGAGGGGACAGGCTCTGCTCACTTGCACCCTGGGATAGACCAAGGGGCAATGGATAGAAACTGCAGCACAGGAGGTTCCACCTCAACATGAGGAGGAACTTCTTAACTCTGAGGGTCACAGAGCCCTGGAACAGGCTGCCCAGAGAGGTTGTGGAGTCTCCTTCTCTGGAGACTTTCCAGCCCTGTCTGGATGTGTTCCTGCACTGGATTCTCTGGTCCTACTCTGGCAGGGGGATTGGACTCGATGATCTCCAGAGGACCCTTCCAACCCCTAACATCCTGTGAGCCTGTATAGGTTAAAATACATGTGTTCAATTCTCCTGAACCAAGCTAAGTTCTGCAAGTAGCCTTCACTGAGGGAACATAGTTCCAAAGGGGTTGATCCTGTGGCTATGCTACATGCTCAGTAATCACTGTCATTAGAAGGAGTTCAGTCATCAGATGCAGGCTATAAAGGAGTATCCATTTCAAGCCAATAACCAGATCTTGCAGTTTGAAGCTGGTGAAAGTTGTGCAGATACAGAACTGTAGCTGGCTCTGAGATTTTTCCTAATCCCTTCACCATCCTTTGGAGAACAAAAGCAGGGAAGGAAACCACATGAAATACTCAACCATCCCACATCTCCAGAAAGGTACTGAAATAGTTAAAAACTTCCACTGCATCATCCAGAAAAGGGCCATAAGGATGAGCAGAGGGCTGGAGCTCCTCTCCAGGAGGACAGACTGAGAGAGTTGAAGCTGTTCAGTCTGAAGAAGAGAAGGCTCCCAGGAGACCTTCTTGTGGCCTTCCAGGATCTGAAGGGGGCTCCAAGAAAGCTGGGGAGGGACTTTTGAGGGTGTCAGGGAGTGATAGGACTGGGGAGAATGGAGCAAAACTAGAAATGGGTAGATTGAGATTGGATGTTAGGAAGAAGTTGTTCCCCATGAGGGTGGTGAGAGATTGGCACAGGTGGCCCAGGGAGGTGGTGGAAGCCTCATGCCTGGAGGTTTTTGCAGCCAGGCTGGATGTGGCTGTGAGCAACCTGCTGTAGTGTGAGGTGTCCCTGCCCATGGCAGGGGGGTTTGAACTGGCTGATCTTTGAGGTCTCTTCCCACCCTGACAGTTCTATGATTCTATATATGTTGGTTGTCCAAGGGAAGACAGAAAAAAATTGTTATAGAAGGCATAAATTCTCCTCTTAAAAGAGCAGAGGACATTTGGCTGTTATCCACTGGGTGACTGAACACATAATGAGCACTTCAGAAACAGCTTTAAAAGCAGGGGCTGTTATATGCCAGGCAATGGCAATTTCACTGGGAAGTTAATTTAGACATTCCTCCAACATTGAAGCCATACAATTGTCACAGCTTTAATTTATCAGTGGGACTTGACAAAGAGAAGTCACAAAAACATGAGGAGAAAGATGGCAACAAAGGAAAGAATGAATACATAAATAAAAACAGGAACAGGAGCAGGCTGCCCAGGGCGGGTGTGGAGTCTCCCTGTCTGGAGATACTCAAAACTTGCCTGGATGTGCTCCTGTGTGACCTGGTCTAGGTGAACCTGCTCTGGCAGGGAGGTTGGGTATTTTGAGAACCCTTCCAGACCCTAACATTGCTTCTGTGATTCTGGAAGCAGCAGATAAAACCCATGGAAGAAGTCTGTACTTCAGCCTGAAAGATGTTCAGAGCAAATTCATCCTTCTTCAAAGAATTCTTAATCCCTACTTCTTGTCTGCAAACTACTTTATTCCCTTTCAGAAATCTTCTTTCAAACTGAGCTGTTTAAATCACATTTTAAATGAGGAAGTGATCAATTTCAGTGATTAATTACAGCCCCATCCCCCCCCCCAAAAAAAAAAGTACTGAAAACCTTACGTCCTCAGTCTCTCTCTTCCAAACATTTAACTCTTAATTCTCAAAGCCTTTCATTTCAAAACACTCCAGAGATTTTTACTTCAGGATGTAAAGAAAACCATTCAAAACATACTAGATCAAACAAGATTTCTTATTTATTGTGGTTGTTGGTTTTTTTTTTCCCTCTGTAAAGCAATTTAAAAGGAAGGAAAAAAATAGATTGAAATAGATTTGCAGAGCTGTAGGGCAAAAGAGGGGTGGCTGATGTTGGCAAGCAGCTGTTGTGCAACACACGCTTCCCAAATGAATCATAATTGTTTCTCTTGAAACTTGTGCTCCCCCATCTGTCTGTTGCATCCCTTACAGAGAGGCACACAGCTCTGGCAGGATTATGAACTGCATTTTGCGTTGTGTCACAACACGTGTCTGAACGTGCCCAAAGCAACCTATCCTATTACTTCCCAGACAGCTGCCCTCCCTGCAAAAGATGTTTGACAGCTTAGTGGGAGAACAGCATGGAAAAGCCATTGAGGCAGCAATTTGAAACCTGCTTACTCCTTAAAGTGTCTGATCATCCACATTAGCCTATGGAAGAGTTATTTAGTGTTGAGCAGGGTGACAGTAGAGCTGGGGAAATGACTGGATGTGGGAAGGGAGCGTGGCGGTTTGGGCCCTGGCTAGAGGCCAAACGCCCACCAAAGCCACTCTATCACTCCCCCTTAGGTGGAGAGGGGAGAATATAACAAAAGCCAGCTATGAGATAGAAGCAATGTAATAATAATGATAAACAAAGCAATAAACCACATGGAAGTGAATGCAGAGAGAGATGTGAGCCTCTGCTGCCCATTAGCAGATGGTGGTCAGCCTTGGGCAGCAGGGCTCTCTGCGCTTGGTGGTTGCTCTGGAGCACAGATGCCATGGATCAATCTTCTCACACTTCCCTCTTTCACTTCATTCTTATATCTGAGCTGACATCCTGCATCATGGCACACCCCTTGGGCCAATTTGGGTCAGCTGGCTCGGCTGTGTCCCCTACCAAGATCTTGCCCACCCTTCAGCATTCTCGCAGGGTGGGGAAATGTTGGGAGAGCACAGCCTAGATACTTGCTCAGCAGCAGCCAAAACACTGATAATGTTACACTACTGCAAAACACAGCACTAGAAGGATGCTTTGAGGAGAATTAACTCCAGCTCAGCCAAACCAAATACAAGGGAGCATTTCAGAAGACCAGCAGAAGTCCCCATAAGGACCTGATCTGTACTGAGAGAAAGTAATTACTCCAGGGAATAAAATGATCAAAGGAGAAGAAAAAATTTGTCCTCTTCTAGGAGACATACAAGCAAGATTCATCTCATACACCATTATAGATCTGTGTCTGAACAGCCAGGCACCAGCTCAGGAGACAGAAACTGGAGCCTGGTTTAAGGATGAGAAAAATCACGGTATCACAGCATCACATAATCAAGAACATTAGAGTTGGAAGGAACTTCCAGAGATGAAGTCCAACAGAGCAGCATCACCCAGGGCAGTCTGCACAGGAATGCATCCAGGTGGGGTTGGAAAGTCTCCAGAGAAGGAGACTCCACAACCTCTCTGGGCAGCCTGCTCCAGAGCTCTGTCACCCTCACTGCAAGGAAGTTTCTCCTCATGTTGAGCTGAAACCTTCTCTGTTCAAGTTTGTCTCCATTGTTCCTTGGCTTATTGCTGTGCACCACCCAAAAGAGCTTGGCCCCCTCCCCTTGACCCCCAGCCCTCAGCTATTGATAGACATTGATCAGATCCCTTCTCAGCCTTCTCTTCTCCACACTAAACAGCCCCAGGGCTCTCAGTCTCTTTTCACAGGGGAGATGCTCAAGTCCCCTAAGCATCCTCCTGGCTCTCCCTTGGACTCTCTCCAGCAGGTCTCTGCCTGTCTCAAATCAGTCTCCAGAGATGGCTGTTTCCTGCCACTGATCATACTGTGACTCTCCCTTTAATATGAGTGGATTTTGGACAATTCTGCAGAAACTCTGCAGAAACAATTCAACTATCCATACCTTTGACCTCCTGCCCCCAATGCCATTTCCACTTCCATGCCACAGCTCTCTGCCCCTTGGCAGTGTCAATCCCACTTGTGCATTGAAAGGATCCATGTTTTAACAAAAAGAAGTGGGTTTTTAGTTGGTTGGATTTGGTTTTCTGGTTTTCTGGTTTGATTTTGTTGTTGTGGGTTTGGTTTTTCTTTTGGGGTGGGTGGGTGTGTGGGTTTTTATTTCTTATAGTTGTTTGGTTGTTTGGTTGTTTTTTTAAGAGAGAAGAAATTGCCTAATCTGACATCAGCACAGCCCACAACATTTGGTAAAGAATGGAAGATGTGGCTTCAGACCATGTCTTGCAGAAGAGAGAATTAAACTTGGATCAGCCTGAACTCAGACAAACATCCCAAACCCTGCATTCTGTCTGAAAAAAGCACCTCCTGCCACTGGCAGATTGAACTTAGTAACATTTGTTTGCTTGTCTCAATTATCCAAGTGAAAAACAAATGCCTTTTACTTTTGGGACTGGACACTTCTAAAAGGGAAAGCAATGCTTTTCTTATCTGAGCTGGGGTTTATTCTTTTTACTTTGGCAAGGAAAGACTGACAGTGTACTCAGTCTACCTAAAGTCAGTCTCAAACTTAATACCTTGACCTGAGTCATTCCATGTCATAGAATCATACAATCATAGAATCAATCAGGTTGGAAAAGACCTCAGAGATCATCAAGTCCAACCTATCACTCAACACCTCCTGACGACTAAACCATGGCTCCAGGTGCCACATCCAAGCCCTTTTTGAACACCTCCAGGGACGATGACTCCACCACCTCCCTGGGCCTATGTCCTATGGTGCTAAGGTCTTTCTCGGTGGAATAGTTGAATCAAGGGGATCAGTCAGCTTTGCTAAGCAACCTGCTCCAGTACTTTACCTTCAGAGTATTCAGAGAGCTTTTCCCAGCTCCTGGTGCTTTGGTATTCTGGTTCAGGATTTCTCTGTGCAGCCTCTGGCAGGAGGAGGGATTAGGGTTGTTGCTCTTGCAACTTGGGAAGGTATCCTGGAAATCTTCCTTGCCGGCAGTTAAATTTAGTCAAATTTTATGCTGTCACTGATCATTTTTGCAAAGTCTAAATCCTTGGCTACTGAATTTATCACATCTCACACTGCTTCCCACCCCTCCAGGATTTCAGGCCAGAATAGGAAAGAAAAGAAGAAAAATAAAAATCACTGTTACTAGTTTTCCTTTTCACACAATGCTGTTATGGTCTTTCATTCAACAGATCATTTACCAGCATAATGAGAAAGCAAAGAAAAAATGCTTTGAATGTAAAAGAGCAAAGATGGTCCCCATACAAGGACAAACACTCAGTTTAAGAAAGATATTGAGACACTTGAACATGTCCAGAGAAGGGCAACAAGGCTGGGGAGGGGTCTGGAGCACAGCCCTGTGAGGAGAGGCTGAGGGAGCTGGGGTTGCTTAGCCTGGAGAAGAGGAGGCTCAGGGGAGACCTCATTGCCCTCTACAACTACCAGAAGGGAGGTCGTAGCCAGGTGGGGGTTGGTCTCTTCTCCCAGGCAACCAGCACCAGAACAAGAGGACACAGTCTCAAGCTGTGTCAGGGGAGGTTTAGGCTGGATGCTAGGAAGAGAGATTGGCCATTGGAATGTGCTGCCCAGGGAGGTGGTGGAGTCTCCATCCCTGGAGGTGTTCAAGAGGGGATTGTATGTGGCACTTGGTGCCATGGTTTAGCCATCAGGAGGTGTTGAGTGGTAGGTTGGACTTGATGATCTCTGAGGTCTTTTCCAACCTTGCTGATCCTATGATTAAATCCATATACATTACATTTATTTGTATATTTAACTCTTTTATAATTTAAGTGGCAAACTTTAGCAAACTCAGTTCATTGGTGGGAATTATTCAAGTAGATCTTTTCTGTTTTTTTGGGCAGGGGGAAGGGGGCTCTTAAAATTCCTCTTAATTTCTCCTACAGGATCATGTCAAAGGAAAAAAAGAATAATTTGATGAGGCTTCTATTTTGAGATTCAGTTTCATCAGTTTTTGTGTAAGTCATGTGGGGTCTCATCAATAAAGAAGTAAACTTCCATGATCAATCAATAATGCATGCAAATGGATGATTATTTTAAAACACTTCAGAGCTCAGAGCCTTGATTAACAATTTAAAACAAATAATAATTAAAGAAATAGAATGATTTTGTCTGCAGCCCTGGCAGCTTAATAGTGCCAAACACTGGCATGCCTTGGTAGCTCAAATAGATGGATCTTAGTTTTGACACAAGGCAGTGCTGCCCCTCGATGTAATCTGCAGCTCCTGGCAGGCCTGAGCACAGGTGGGACTTCTCCTGTAATGCCTCTTTTTGCCTTTTAAATAAGACATTAAGACCTTTTCACATTCCCTACTCCACAGAAGCAGACACTTCCAAGTGTGGACAGAAGCTACCTCTAAAGAAGGGACCCTCAGAAGCAGCTCTGTGCTCCCATACCCAATAGTATGTCACACACAACTCCATAATGTTCCAGGCTATCAGCAACTTTCTCTCTCCCTTTCCTACCTCTGATGTATTTCAATGAATTCCCACAGTATCACAGTATCACCAAGGCTGGAAGAGACCTCAAAGATCATCAAGTCCAACCTGTCACCACAGACCTCATGACTAGACCACGGCACCAAGTGCCACGTCCAATCCCCTCTTGAACCCCTCCAGGGACGGTGACTCCACCACCTCCCTGGGCAGCACATTCCAACTCCAAACAACCATGAAAGCAGGATCCTGCGAAACAGCTCATCACATATTCACAGACAGGTTAGGATGTTACCTAAAAAGTAGACTGTGGCACCAAAAACCATTCTAGTTACACATAACCAAGTGTCACAGTTGAAAGCTAAGTGCCTTAGCTTAGTGGTCTAACTGTGAAAAAAAGAATGGGAACTTTCTGGACATCTTTGAATACAAAAGTAAAGAAAATTAGCCATTGGATGCAAAAGGTCTGTGTAATGCCATTGGTTTGCTATTGAGGATAAAAGTTAGCTGCATAAACATTCCTGCCTCTTTCTGCTTCTCCTCTCTGTGGTCTCTGCTTTTGCATTGCTCCCTTAGCTCTTCCCTGACCTTCTGACAGGCTCCTGGTTTCTGTAAGGTACTGAGGAGGGAAGGACAAGGCAAGGAGAAGAAGAGGGAGAGGTTGTGAGCAGCCCCTTTCACTGGTCTAGAGGGGTCTGGGAACATTTCAAGAGGGTCCCTGTGTTGTTTCTAAATTGTAAATACATGGATATATATTTTGTACATATTCATTGCATTTTATACATTACATTGTAGCTTGCTTTGTAAATATAGCTTCACTCTGCTTCAAAACCTTCTGGACTAATCTGGTGAATTACTTTGGGGATAATTCTCCACTTTGTTAGGGGGTAATTCCAACCCACCACACCAAGGAGCCATGCCTTGTTGGTCTGTCTTCACATCAAGCAGAGATTCAATGCAGCTGGCAGACCCAAAGGCCAGTCTGATGATCAGCCCATCAAAGTCAACCTCTAACTTCCTCTGCAGTCAAGTCTGCTGTGTTTTCAGTTGCCTCTGGGTTCCCATCAATATCAAATTAACAGAGTTTGGCTTATAGGCAAGAAACTTGTTGTGTTCCTTTAATATGTGCCTCAAGAGACAGGGAATGTGTGGGTGGGTGTGTATATAGATTGTTTTCATTCCTACCTTAGAAAAGCCCACCACTAACATACACTAAGTTGTGGGTTTCTAATATTTAATTCTAGAACAATTCAGTCTTGACTTTGCCCATGCAATTACATTCAGGCACTCCAGAGTAATGCACACATTTTAATAGAGATTAGAACTGAATCAAAGGAAAAACCAGCATGAATTTAAAAAGCTGCTTGATAGAGAAGCCTATTTTTAGGCTCAGTAGTGAAAAGTTCACTAAAAGAAAGAGTAAATATTAGCACAGCATCTTTACTATATAGCTAGGTGCGAAATCACTGTATCACAGAATCACAGAATTGCCAGAGCTGGAAGGGACCTCAAGGATCATCCAGTTCAAACCCCCCTGCCATGGACAGGGACACCTCACACTACAGCAGGTTGCTCACAGCCACATCCAGCCTGGCTGCAAAAACCTCCAGGCATGAGGCTTCCACCACCTCCCTGGGCAACCTGTGCCAGTCTCTCACCACCCTCATGGGGAACAACTTCTTCCTAACATCCAATCTCAATCTACCCATTTCTAGTTTTGCTCCATTCCCCCTAGTCCTATCCCTCCCTGACACCCTCAAAAGTCTCTCCCCAGCTTTCTTGGAGCCCCCTTCAGATCCTGGAAGGCCACAAGAAGGTCTCCTGGGAGCCTTCTCCTCTCCAGACTGAAGAGTCCTGACTTATTATCCATTCCACCATGAAAAAGTGAGAGGCAGCATTTGTAGTGCCTAAGGAATTGTAAGAGGAGGCAGGCTGATTTTGAGAATTACGAAAAAAAAACAATGAATGAAACCCCAGACATTCACTAAAATGCCCCCATGCACATATCTGCAATACACATTTAGGATTTTCAGGCATTTATAATCTGTTTTTAATGGATTCTTAATGCTTTTATAACAATAAAGGTGACAAGCCAATAAAAATATTTGGCAAGGCAGTTTTTGCTAGAGTGCAACATACAGAACCCAAGTTAAGACAGATACAACAGCCTAACCAAATCCATGTCTGTTGTCCTTGAAAGCAAACCTGATCTGTAATTCACCATGGAAAAAAACTACACAACTGTGGCTTTACTATAAAACTGGAGTGAACATTTCAACTGAAATTTGGGCAATAGATAAAAAACAATAAAAACAAAAGAAGAAGAAGAAACAGAAGGGGAAGGGGAAGGGGAAGGGATAGGGAAGGGGAAGGGGAAGGAGAAGGGGAAGGGGAATATCAAAGAGCTCCTGTTTTTTATTTACTTCTTTTGTCTACTTTCACCTTTTGTTCTTCTCAGAGGACAAAATAGATCAATAGCAACATGGTAGAATGAAAATAAAAGGAAAGTTTCTCTTTTAGAATCCGTGCAGGAGTTTACTGGAGTTACAAAACTGCTGCTTTTTTCCCCCAATGTTCTCCTATCGAGATGCAGAATTTAGAAACATGCCAAAATTTTTTCCAACTGGGAGCACTTTGTCCAAATGCCTTCTGGAAGATGCCTTCCTCAACATTTCAACTTTCCATAGAGCAGTGCAACTTTGACGATTTAGGAAAATATGCCACAGTGAAATGGAAAGAAAACATTGCTGGCTTGCTGTGGTTCAGCTCTAGTGCACTGAAATGAGACCTTAACATCTTCCTTCCAATCCCTCCAAGATCTCATCAAGCTGCCTTTCCCAGGCCTGTTCTGCTGTAAGTGCCAGGTTCTACTCATTGGCCACAACAACCCCATGCAGTGCTACAGGCTGGGGTCAGAGTAGCTGAGAGCAGCCTGGCAGAGAGGGACCTGGGGGTACTAGTTGACAGCAGCTGAGCATGAACCAGCAGTGTACCCAGGTGGCCAAGAAGGCTAGTAGCATCCTGGCCTGCATCAGGAACAGTGTGGCCAGCAGGAGCAGGGAAGTCATTATTCCCTGCGCTCAGCACTGGTTAGGCCACACCTTGAGTCCTGTGTCCAGTTCTGGGCCCCTCAGCTTAAGAAGGACATTGAGACATTTGAACGTGTCCAGAGAAGGGCAACGAGGCTGGGGAGAGGCCTTGAGCACAGCCCTGTGAGGAGAGGCTGAGGGAGCTGGGGTTGCTTAGCCTGGAGAAGAGGAGGCTCAGGGGAGACCTTATTGCTCTATACAACTATCTTAAGGGAGGTTGTAGCCAGGTGGGGGTTGGTCTCTTCTCCCAGGCACCCAGCACCAGAACAAGAGGACACAGTCTCAAGCTGTGTCAGGGGAGGTTTAGGCTGGATGCTAGGAAGAAATTCTTCCCAGAAAGTAAGATTGGCCATGGGAATGTGCTGCCCAGGGAGGTGGTGGAGTCCCCATCCCTGGAGGTGTTCAAAAAGGGATTGGATGTGGCACTTGAAGCCATGGTTTAGTCATGAGGAGGTGCTGGGTGACAGGTTGGACCGGATGATCACTGAGATCTTTCCCACCCTTATTGATTCTATGATTCTAATTGCTGATAGAGGCAGGTGGTGGGTGAGAGGAGCCCTGCAGCCGAAGGAGAGAATCAGGATGGAGTGCTATCAGGCAACATGGTGCCATCTCAGTGTCACCAAAGACCATTTCAGCCATCAACAGAAATCCTGGAAACCAGGGAAGAATGCAGCTTTGTTTCTGGTTGTCTGAACTGAGTCAGGCAATTTAGCTTCAGCCCAGCTTCTCAGATGACTTTATGCCTCTAACTTTAATCTCATAATAGCAGTCAAAAGGGACAGAAAATTAAGATCAAAATATAACATCTGAACATAAAATACAGCTCTGCTTTCAAAACCTCCCTGGCAAGATTTCAACCCAACTTTGCCCATGTCCAGCTCTATTTTTTTCCTCATACTAAGCAGCAGCACAGCCCTGTCAGCAGTTTAAAAACTGTGCTAATTCTGGAAAGGAACAATATACAAAAAGGGACTCTCAACTGGTTCCTGAAATGAGCTGGTTGTGAATTGACTGAGTTATCCCCCCCATTCCACGCCTCCTTTCTTCTCCTGAGCGTAAAAAGCTCTCATGAAATAAACTGCAGTATGAACCCAACTGGGAGGAAGGCTTTCTTCAGAACCCAAAGCAAACAGAACTGAATGGATTTGGTGGCTTTTATTTGGATTCCACAAATCAGGACCAATTTTTGTATTTACTTAAGGAAATAAAAGATGTGTACTCCAAACCAGGCACGCCAACATCCGCCTGGGGGCGTTCCTCTGTGACCTGCTCTAGGTGATCCTGCTCCAGCAGGGGGTTGGACTGGATGAGCTTTGGAAGTCCCTTCCAGCCCCTACCATTCTGTGATTCCATGATTAGGGTGAAATTCACTCTAGCACAGAAGGCAAGATGTGGTCTACTTAGGTCCCACTTACATCCTCGAAATACGCAATAAGGTGCACAGAAACCCTTGGGTTAGATCTCCTATGCTTAGACCCAAAAATCCAGTGAAGCAAGATGAGAATCCCTTGTGGGCTTTCAAGGGATGCAGTAGATCCAGAGTTCTTGTGCTCTCGCATTATTGGATCACCTGTGACCATTAACCACCTAGGAGAGTAGAGTCTTGCACCTGGGAAAGAACAACCCCCTGGAGCAGTACAGGCTGGGCACTGAGCTGCTGGAGAGCAGTGAAGGGGAAAAGGACCTGGGGGTCCTAGTGGGTGGGAGGCTGACCATGAGCCAGCAATGTGCTCTTGTAGCCAAGAAGGCCAATAGCATCCTGGGGTGGATCAGGAGGGCTGTGGTCAGTAGGTCAAGAGAGGTTCTTGTCCCCCTCTACTCTGCCCTGCTGAGGCCACATCTGGAGTATTGTGTCCAGTTTGGGCCCCTTAGTTCAGGAAGGACCTCAGGGAACTGCTTGAAAGAATCCAGCAAAGAGCCACAAAGAGGATGCAGGCAGTGGAAGATCTTCCTTAGGAGGAGAGCCTGAGGGAGCTGAGGGCTCTATAGCTTGGAGAGGAGGAGCCTGAGAGGTGACCTCATTGCTGTTGATAAAGACGTGCAGGGTGAGTGCCCAGAGGCTGGAGCCAGGCTCTGCTCACAGTGATGCCCAATGCCAGCACAAGGGGCAGTGGTGGAAGCTGAGGCAGAGGAAGTTCCATGGAAACAGGAGGAAGAATTTTTTCCCTGTGAGGGTGACAGCACACTGGAAGAGGCTGCCCAGGGGGGTTATGGAGTCTCCCTCTCTGGAGATATTGAAGCCCTGCCTGGATGTGCTCCTGTGTGATCTGCTCTCAGTGACCCTGCTCTGGCAGGGGGGTTGGACAGGCTGAGCTTTTGAGGTCCCTTCCAGCCCCTAACATTCTGTGGTGCTGTGATCTAGCCAAGACCCAGTCTTTCCCCCTATATTCTTAACTTTTTAGGTTTTGAGGGTTTTATTTCACTCATTTAAATTGAACTCAATGTATAGCTAAATATAAACTTCACCATTGCTTTTCAACTGTGGTCACATTGAAGACCATTTTTAAAGAAAGAAATACCCTACAGCCACCTATCCTGGAGCCAACTACCCCAGCATATATTTTCTTTTGGAAACGTAATGCTCAGTTGCATCACAAATAGTAATAGAATGGTGGGAATTCAGCTAGATGCAATGGGCTTCTATTAATGTGGGGTGACACTTCTTGCTTATGACCCTTCTTTCTTTCATAGAATCATAGAATGGTTTGAGCCAAAAGGGACCTCCAAAGATCATCCAGTCTGACCTCCCCACAGTCAACAGGGACATCCCCAGCTGGATCAGGCTGCCCAGGGCCTCCTCCAGCCTCACCTGGAAGATCTCCAGGGAAGGAGCCTCAATCACCTCCCTGGGCAACCTGTGCCAGTGTTCCACCACCCTCATAGGAAAGAACTTGTTCCTCACATCCAGTCTAAATCTGCTCTGCTCTAGTTTGAAGCCATTGCCCCTGGTCCTGTCCCTGCAGGACTTTGCAAACAGTCTCTCTCCATCCTTCCTGTAGCCTCCTTCAGGTCCTGGCAGGCTGCTGTTGGGTCTCCCTGGAGCCTCCTCTTCTCCAGGCTGAACACCCCCAGCTCCCTCAGCCTGTCCTCATAGCAGAGCTGCTCCAACCCCTTGATCATTTTTGTGGCCCTAATGATCAAGGGATTGTATCCATCAGGCTTACATTTCATTCCCTGGTTATTGGATTTTACATTGTCACTCATACCATTCTTTACAGACCACCACTTCTACGCTTGTCCTTTCCTGACTCTTTCAAAACAGTCTGACTGCAGTGACTTCTGTTTCCATAGTCCTAATACAGAAGGATTTGATCTAGGAACAAAGCAATATTCATATTTGAAAATGCAATTTCCCCAAAAGGTTCTGTAATTTAAAGAGTTATGAATGGGGCCACAAGAGATTGGATCAGACTATGATTGCTGCTTTGCTAGTAAGGAAAGACTCTCTATAAACAACCTGGAAGTACTCCTTCAACCACTTGCAGTATATTGGAGGCCGCCTCAACAAATCACAGACCACAGACTGAAAATCTCTCATCTGCAGCAATCACATCTTAAATGTTCAAAGTCCTCTGAAGAAGAATTTATATCCAGTTAAGATGCAAAAGCTTTATCACACTTCCTATTTCAAAAGAAGGCTTTTACAGCACAAGCCCACAGCAAGGCAAACACCAGGAATAAAACTTGTCCATCCATTGCTGTGCCACTGAATGGGGAAACTAGCATGGAAGCTTTGAGTCAGTCAAGAAATGCACTCTGAAATAATGCAATAATTCAGCATTTCCCATCTGCTCTGTCACCACAGGACTAGGCTAAATCTCTTTCCCAACACACCATCTACGATAGCAAATTGTTGTCCACCGAGAGCAGCGTGCCAGAAAAAATATGCAATTAGCCAACTGAATAAGTATGGGGTTTACTCTGTATACTTAAAATGTTAAGCAAAAAAAAGAGAGAGAAGGACGATTACATTTCCCCCCACACTCAACTACTGCCCCCAAACCAAAATAAATACACTCAAGAACCTATCAAAAACAAAGAAAGGCTTTGTGAACGGCCAAGAACAACAGAGAACTTCATATAAAAACTGAGTTTACATAGATATTCTGGAGAGCCACATCATTTACTTTTCCATGTCCTTATCCTGCATGCACACTCACTCCCATACCTAGTCACAGTGATTCTCTGGAGTATTTGCTGATATTGCTTTTATTAGCTGATTTCCAAGAGCAGGAATTTCTGCTAGCCTTCAGTTCAAGCATGTATGCTCCAGCAGCTTAAAAGCCACTTACCAACCCATTGAACCCAAAGGGACTCGTCACTTGCATTAAGTTAAGCTTACACATAAATTCAGGCAGAATCAGGACCCTCTGTCCTGAGCAAGGCAGGATGTCCTGCTTTGTGTGTCTATATATATGAATTATTTCTTCAATGTTTTCTTTTCCTTATTAAGAAGTAGTTCTGGAGCAATGTCAAGTCCTTATTTTTTAGTGTTACTTTTTATTTTAGGTCATTCCTACGGTGCTGGGTGGCTTTTTGGAAACAGAAGCATCTTTGTTTAGCTCACATAATATTTTCCCTTAATGGCATGGTAATTATTTCCTCTTCACAATTCTAGTGTGTTAGGAGGAATCTCAACCATTTTAGCTTATCTCCACTGCCCTCAGCCATGCAGTTTAGGAAGGATGTTGACTTGCTGGAGCGTGTCCGGAGAAGATCAACTAAGTTGGTGAGGGGTTTAGAACACAAACCCTATGAGGAGAGGCTGAGGGAGCTGGGGTTGCTTAGCCTGGAAAAGAGGAGACTCAGGGGTGACCTTATTGCTCTCTACAACTACCTGAAGGGAGGTTGTAGCCAGGTGGGGGTTGGTCTCTTCTCCCAGGCAACCAGCACCAGAACAAGAGGACACAGTCTCAGGCTGTCAGGGGAAGTTTAGGCTGGAGGTTAGGAAGAAGTTCTACACAGAGAGAGTGATTGCCCATTGGATAGCCCAAGGAGGTGGTGGAGTCACCATCACTGGAGGTGTTCAGGGGGAGACTTGATAGGGTGCTTGGTTGCCTGGTTTAGTTGATTAGGTGGTGTTGGATGTTAGGTTGGACTTGATGATCTTGAAGGTCTCTTCCAAACTGGTCTGGTCTCGTCTGGTCTGGTCTATTCTATTCTATTCTATTCTATTCTATTCTATTCTATTCTATTCTATTCTATTCTATTCTATTCATGCTCCATGCCTGATTCTTTCCTTTTCAGTCAGAAGATTGCCTCAGCCTATCCTTGAGCTACCTGAGGAGTAAGAAATAAGTACAGGTTCATTTCCCATTCTGTAAATCTGGAGACATTATACCACATGACTAAGACTTGGATATTTACATCACATTGATCACTGTGGAGCATAAAGAAATGCAAGGGTCTGGAGCACAGCCCTGTGAGGAGGGGCTGAGGGAGTTGGGGTTGTTTAGCCTGGGGAAGAGAAGGCTCAGGGGAGACCTTATTGCTCTCTACAACTCCCTGAAGTGTGGTTGTAGCCAGGTGGGGGTTGATCTCTTCTCCCAGGGAGGCAACCAGCACCAGAACAAGAGGACACAGTCTCAAGCTGTGCCAGAGGGAAGTATAGGCTGGAGGTGAGGAGAAAGTTCTTCCCCAAAAGAGAGACTGGCCATTGGAATGTGCTGCCCAGGGAGGTGGTGGAATCACCATCACTGGAGGTGTTTAAAAATTAGAGACCGGATGTGTCACTTGGAGCCATGGTTTAGTTGTCAGGAGGTGTTGGGGGATAGTTTGGACCTGATGATCTCCGAGGTCTTTTCCAGGCTGGTTGACTCTGTGAAATGAAATACATGTTTGAAAGCACTGAAATCTTTCTATCCAAATAGACTGTAGTAGTTGTATGTAATTGTGGGCAGCAGACTCTTGCTATGGCTTAAAACATTTGGCCAAACAAAGTAACCCACACAGAGCTTGGTTTTGCCACAGCTGGTACACTTCCAATACCTTAGCTGCATCACTCCCTTACTGCATAGCTCATTTGCTGCAGCCCAGCTGGAAACAGAACCACTAGATAAAGCTTTCAAAGGTGTTCTTCCAAGGAAGTGCTGCAATTTAAATGCAGTTTAAAATTATACCCACAGAAATCCACTGAACACACATGAGATGAGAAAGGACAGGGACCTGATGGAGCAGGTCTAGAGGAAGGCCATGAAAATGATCAAGACTTTGGAACACCTATGCTATGAGGACAGGCTGGAGAGCCCAGAACAGGACACAGGACTCAAGGTGTGGCCTAACCAGTGCTGAGCACAGGGCACAATGACCTCCCTGCTCCTGCTGCCCACACTATACCTGATACAGGCCAGGATGCTTTTAGCCTTCTTGGCCACCTGGGCACACTGCTGGCTCATGTTCAGCCTACTATCAACCAGTACCCCCAGGTCCCTTTATTCCTGGCTGCTCTCCAGCCACCCTGTCCCCAGCCTGTAGCACTGCATGGGGTTGTTGTGGCCACTGTGTAGAACCTGGCATTTGGCTGTGGTCAATCTCATGCCCTTGGACTCTGCCCATCTGTCCAGCCTGACAAGGTCCCTCCGCAGAGCCCTCCTACCCTCTAACAGATCAGCTCCTGCCCCCACCTTGGTGTCATCTCCAAACTTCCTGATGATGGACTCAATCCCCTCATCCAGACCATTAATAAAGATATTGACCAGGATGGGGCCCAGCACTGATCCCTGGGGGACACCACTGGTACCTGGCTGCCAGCTGGCACTGCCAGCAGCACCATTCAGCACCACAAAAGCTGCAGCTGCATTGGCCGGGAATCGAACCCGGGTCAACTGCTTGGAAGGCAGCTATGCTCACCACTATACCACCAACGCCCTGATGATTACACCTGCCCTCTGACATCAGGGCTGAAGGCAAACTCAGGGTCACCTGGTGACTAATGGGACACTCTCAGTTGGGTTTTGTTGAGGGTATGGAGCTTCTGCATGGGGCCAAAGCCTGGGTGCCTCACTCACTACAATGAGTGCATCACATGCACATTGACATAGCCAGAGCCAATGAGCTCTGCATTCTCTGCACATGCAACAGAATCTTTTGGTCATAAACTACAGGATGGGGACAAAAAGCAAGTCTGCCATGTGTCACAACTTTTACTGACTCTCAAAGCAGGGCTAGGAGCAGATGAACAGATAGGAGCAAGGCTTCTAGAAATGTTGCAAGAGAAAAAACATTCCAAGAAGAGATAAAGCTTCCTAAAATGCTTCCTACAATGTTTCAGAAGAAAGGTACATCAAGAATGGGATAGAAAGTGACGTGGATTTACCAGAGGGAGCTTATACCTTCTGGTCTTGACAAGAAAGACATCACAAAAAGTCAGCAACATTCAACTTGGAAAGGAGTTATTAAGGTAGAGAGAGTAGGAATTGGTGCATGGTGAGAAAGATGTGCAAGGGACAGCAATAAGGAAATCCCAAACTAGTCTTGGAAATTAGATGCTTTTAGCCTTGCTCTAAGCCAGGGTTAGGAGCAGATTTATTTGACACTCTCATTAACAAGTGTGGTACAACAAAGGTTTTGCCCCTGGCATTTGTGGATCCCAAAGTTGAGATGCATCATCAAATGAGGATCAAAACATCAGAAAGGAGTCTCTGTGGTCCACAAAGCTACATAAACTGAGGAACAGATGGAAATTGGCTTGCTTAGTGACTCTGTGTGTGTAGTATATATGATGCTTCACCTGAAAATAACACATGTTCATCAGATGAATATCATCTCTCAGTGGATGGAAAAGCCAAATGTGATCCTACAGTTGTTGACCAAGGTTCAATGGAGATGGTGGCATGAGAACTTTCCTATCTGTAAGGCCTTCTGCAAGGCCTTTGACAGGGTTCCCCAAAACATCCTGCTCACCAAATTGGAGGGAGACAGATTTTCTGGGTGGGCTGTTCAGTGGGTAAGGAATTGGCTGGGTGGTCACATCCAGAGGGTGCTGCTCCATGGCTTGAAGTCCAGATGGAGAGCTGTGGCTCTCCAAGGTGTCCCTCAGGGGTCAGTCCTGGGCCCTGTGCTCTTTAATATTTCTATCAGTGTTACAGACAGGGAGATTGAGGCACCAGCAGCAGTGTGCAGATGACACCAAGCTGAGTGGTGCTGCTGATACACCAGAGGGACAGGATGGCATCCAGAGGGACCTGGAAAGGCTGGATAGGTGGTGTCCAGGGGAACCTCATGAGGTTCAGCAAGAGCAAGTGCAGGGTTCTACACCTGGGCTGGAAGTGAGGAAGGAGGGAGGAGGTGAGAGAAAGCAGCCCTGAGGAGAAGGATTAGTTGCACTCATGCTCTTGCTAATTAGAACTGTGTTTGGTCTTTAGAGAGTGAAAGAAGTGTGGAAGAGGATTTTTGCATTACTAAATATCTATCTGAAGGAATGGTAGCAGCAGGCAGAATTCATGCATTCAAACACAGAATCATAGCATGCATTGGATTGGAAAGGGACCTCCTGAGGTTATCTACTCTGCCCACCCTACAGTAATCAGGGGCACCCCCAACTAAATCAGGTTTCTCAGAGGCACATCAAGCCTGACCTGGAATGTCTCCAGGGCTGGGGCCTCCACCACCTCCCTGGTCAAACTGTTCCATAACCATCAATATGCTTTTATAGAAAACATTTAAGACATGATTTAATATTCACAGTTGTGGAAGTCATTTGCTTCTCTATAAATTGATTGTTCTTGGCAATCAAGCATTCTGCATGTGCCAAGGAGATTTTGTTCAAACCCCAACAAATGAAAGCCAATGCACAGCAGCAGTATGTCAAGACTGATTTTTAAGGGAGAGATAATGAGATATCATTGTACTCTATAATTTTGATAGGTTCTTTTAACAATTCCTTTCACTGAATTTGCCAGAGGAACCATTTTTAAAAGGCAATTGATTTCTCATCACCATTTCTGCAGGGATAGACCCAGATAAAAGCCTTCTTCCCTCAGACCAAGCATGATCCTTCATGGCAGAGCCAGAGCTTTTGAATCTCTGTAGCTTATTTCATGATCTTTACCACAGACCATGGTTATTTTCTGTATTTTGTTTAAGATGAGATATTCAAACCACCTCAACAGTCTGGCCTTTTAATTGGATTCCTACCCCAAGTCTACCCTTGCTTCTTCAATAATTAGTATAAAAAGGTTTCTAATAATAAAATAATATTTAATGTCCTGATTCTAGGACTAAAGATTGCTGAATGCACTATGCAATGACTTTTTATGTTTTGGTAATGAGTATTGTAGACTCACTGTTTTCTTTACTACAAAGTAAGAGGCCTTGAGCACAAGCCCTACGAGGAGAGGCTGAGGGAGCTGGAGTTCTTTAGACCTGGAGAAGGGGAAGCTCAGGGGAGAATTCTTGCTGTCTACAACTACCTGAAGGGAGGTTGAAGCCATGAGGGGGTTGGTCTCTTCTCTCATGCAACCAGCACCAGAACAAGAGGACACAGTCTCAAGCTGCACCAGGGGAAGTTTAGGCTCGAGGTGAGGAGAAAGTTCTTCACTGAGAGAGTCATTTGCCATTGGAATGTGCTGCCCAGGGAGGTGGTGGAGTCACCATCCCTGGAGGTGTTCAAGAGGGGACTGGATGTGGCACTTGGTGCCATGGTCTAGTCATGAGGTCTGTGGTGACAGGTTGGACTTGCAGTGACTTACTGCCTGCATCACAAAATCCTGAGATCTCCTTTTTGTGCTGACAGCCAGCAGTGAAAAGGTAGTAATGTGAAATGTTATTATTTTAATGTTAAGACGGAGTGGGACTCGATGATCTTTGAGGTCTCTTCCAACCTTGGTGATTCTGTGAAAATCAGCATCCCTTGATAGTTGTTCCGGTTCCAGCACCAACTAGCACAACCTGCATCCTGTTTAAGGATCAAAACACCTCAGAAAAATGAAATTACCAATAGAATCATGGAATTGTCAGAGTTGGAAGGGACCTCAAGGATCAGCCAGTCCCAAACCCCCTGCCATGGTCAGGGACACCTCACACTACAGCAGGTTGCTCACAGCCACAGCCAGCCTGGCTGCAAAAACCTCCAGGCATGAGGCTTCCACCACCTCCCTGGGCAACCTGTGCCAGTCTCTCACCACCCTCACGGGGAATAACTTCTTCCTCACATCCAATCTCAATCTACCCATTTCTAGTTTTGCTCCATCCCCCCCACTCCTATCACTCCCTGACACCCTCAAAAGTCCCTCCCCAGCTTTCTTGGAGCCCCCTTCAGATCCTGGAATGCCACAAGAAGGTCTCCTCAGACCCCTCTCCTCTCCAGACTGAACAGCCCCAACTCTCTCAGTCTGTCTCCATAGCAGAGCAGCTCCAGCCCTCTGCTTATCCTTGTGGCCCTTCTCTGGACACCTTCCAGCACTGTTATTCCTAGAGAAATAATCAATTTTTTTTTAACTGCCTTGATTGACAAACTCTTTTACTCTTTAGAATTTCACTACCTTTCCATCAATAGATGATACAAGCGTGTGGTCAGCACAGGCTCCAGTGTGTGGGACAACACCAGATCTACACTGAGATCCAAAGCTGTTTCTCCCAAGAGGGAGAAACAGTACAGTGCCACAGTACATTAGAGGTTGGAAGGGACCTCCAGAGATCCTCCAGCCCAACCCCCCTGCCAGAGCAGCATCACCCAGGGTACTCTGCACAGGAATGCATCCAGGAGGGGTTGGAAAGTCTCCAGAGCAGGAGACTCCACAACCTCTCTGGGCAGCCTGCGCCAGGGCTCTGTCACCCTCACTAGAAAGAAGTTTCTCCTCATGTTGAGTTGAAACCTTCTCTGCTCAAGTTTGTATTCACTGTTCCTTGGCTTATTGCTGTGCACCACCCAAAAGAGCTTGGCCCCCTCCACTTGACACCCACCCCTCAGCTATTGATAGACATTAAGCAGATCCCCTTTCAGCCTTCTCTTCTCCACACTGAACAGCCCCAGGGCTCTCAGTCTCTCTTCACAGGGGAGATGTTCAAGTCCCCTAAGCATCCTCCTGGCTCTCCCTTGGACTCTCTCCAGCAGGTCTCTGTCTCTCTTGAGCTGGGGAGCCCAGAACTGGACACAGGATTGCAGCTGTGGTCTCAGCAGGGCAGAGCAGAGGGGGAGCAGAACATCCCTAGCCCTGCTGGCCACACTTTTCTTGCTGCACCCCAGGATCCCATTGCCCCTTTTGGCCAGCAGGGCACGTTGCTGTCCCATGCAGAACTTGCTGCCCACCAACACTCCAAGGTCTTTCCCCATGGAGCTGCTCTCCAGCAAGGCAGCTCCTAAGCTGTTCTGGTGCCTGCTGTTATTCCTCCCCAGGTGCAGGACCCTACCCTTGTCCTTATTGAACTCCATGAGGTTTGCCTGCAGCCAGCTCTCAGCCTGTGCAGCTCTGGCTGGATGGCAGCACAGCCTGGCAGGTGTCAGCCCCCCCAGTTTTGTGCCATCAGCAACTTGCTGAGGGTACTCTCAATGCCCTCAGACAGGTTGTTGATAAAGATATTGAACAAAACTGGGCCCAGTACTGATCCCTGGGGAACACCACTAGCCACAGGCCTCCAAGCTGACTCTTTGCCACTGATGAGAACCCTCTGAACTCTGTTGTGGAGCCACTTTGCACCCTATCTCATGTGGGTTGCAACCATCTTTGCCACATCTCTTGAGCTTATCTATGAGGATATTATGGGAGACAGTGTCAAAAGCCTTACTGACATTCGTAAGATATTCATAATTGAGAATGAAAATGCTTTTAGGTGTGCTGTAATTGGGTTCTGCTATGTTAATCCTCTCAAATAAATCAGAACTATCACCCAGCAGTTTGATGCTAAATGCTTCAGGGCTGTCATTGCTACCCTGCAGTGGGAAAAACAGGATGGAACTGAAGGATCAGAACCTTCTTTCAGGGGAGCAGAATGGAACTGTAAAGACATATTCCAGAAAACAGTTCCTGTCCTGCCCACCCACTCACCCTATTAGCTCCATTCCCAGCAGCTTGCATTTGGAAAGTCCTCTCTGAAACCCCTATTCAAACTATAAAACGAGGGAGAAACTGTTTTGTCTGCTTTTAAAGCATTTCCTAGCTATTCTTTTCCACCTGGGACATCACCTCAGTGAAGGAGTAGCAAAGCCCTTTCTTTTATGAGTAATAACAGAAATAATATCCATGAAAGTGTCAAACCCCCACCCCTCCCCACCCCCTAAATTACTTTTCCAAGCCCAAGTGATGGCCACACTGCTCTCAAAAGGAGCAGGGTAAGTTTTTGTATGGATGTAAATATAGCATTGTTCAGAAGGCACTTAAGGGTCATGTTGGCCCTCGCTTAATAAAAGTAGCCAGTTAAGTGTGAAATGCAATATACTAGTTTTTGATAAGACTGCTTCTGTCTCATGGGGTAGGAATGAAGGAATGTGTTCTGGCATGGCCCAGAGGTTTTTGATTTCTAATGTTTTAGACATATTTAGAGAGAGAGAGAGAGACAGAGATAAGAGAGAGAGATGATATATATATATATAGAGAGAGAGAGATGAAATAGAGATAGAGATAGTTATATAGATAAAGATATAGAGACAAAGATATAAAGATATAGATATACATAGAGAGAGATAGAGATGGTAGAGACAGATATATACAGAGAGAGAGATGATAGATGATAAAGATAATATAGAGAGATGAGAGAGAAAGAGAAATAGAAACAGAGAGATGATAGAGAGATAGAGCTAAAGATAGTTATAAATATACAGAGATGATAGAGAGATAGAGATGATATAGAAAGAGATGATAGAGACAGAGATAAAGAGGGAGTTTTATAGATAGATAGATAGATAGATAGAGAGATAGATAGAGATAGATAGAGATAGATAGATAGATAGATAGATAGATAGATAGATAGATAGATAGATATAGGTACATATAGATACAATTATGATGCCAAAAACCAGGTAGTGACTTAGGGCAGAACTTCAGCAATTGTTCATTGATGGAAAAAAATCTCCACCTGAACATCTAATTAAGAACAGTCCACCAACAGAGCAGGTGAAATGAAAAATGAATGTTTTATCCATCCACATAATCAGAGCAAATCAAGCAATGCTTCCTAACACACATGAATTTTAGACCTAACTTCATGAACAAGAGTGCTTTTTAAATGGTAAAAGCTCCTCTGCTGATTTTACACAGGAGAATGCTTATGGCTTTAGCAGAGTTCAGGAGTCTAGAAGGCTCAGCTTCTCAGTTCACTACACAACTGATTGTGTGAATCAATTTCTGACACCTGGATTATTTAGGCAGTTCTTACACTTTACATTTAGAGAGCAGCCCCAAGAGAAATAAGCCTGGCCAAAGCAAAGCAAGCCCATAATTACTTCTGTGCCCCCAGCTGTATCAGGATGCATCTCCTGCAGGTTTAAAAATCATGGGAAGAGGAAACATCAGAAGAATGATAGGGTCTGCAGCCTGAAGGAATTCCTCAGCTGGGAATTTCCCGGGAAATTAAGCTACTCCATGCACATGGAAATCACAGAATCATGTGTATGTGTGCATGCAGGCTGCAGAAGGCTCTGAGCACTGTCTGTGTGCAAACCACTAAATGTTATGCAGGTGTGAATGAAGTGACACCACTGTCCCTGGAGGTGTTCAAACAAGGCTTGGATGTGGCACTTGGAGCCATAGTTTAGTTGTCAGGAGGTGTTAGGTATTAGGTAATAGGTTGGACTTGAGGATCTCTGAGGTCTTTTCCAACCTGCTTGATTCTGTGATTTTATTATGGAGTGGCTTCTACAGGTGGCTGTAATTCCATGGCTAAAGACTAAGTGTAGGAGATGGGAAATTCCTGCTATTTCCTATGCTGATGCTGAACCTTCCTGGCTCTGTGACTGATATTTCACCTTTGGAACACATGCTATGGCTGTCAGAAGGCCCAGCAGGAGTACTCCAATGGGAAGACCTGCAGCCCAGAAAGCCAGTCACATCTTAGGCTGCATCAAGAGAAGTGTGGCCAGCAGGTCAATGGAGGTGATTCTCCTCCTCTACTCCACTCTGCTGAGACCACACCTGGAGCACTGTGTCCAATTCTGGAGCCCCTAGAACAGGAAGGATCTGGAGGTGCTCGAAGGTGTCCAGAGAAGGGCCACAAGGATGAGCAGAGGGCTGGAGCTGCTCTGCTATGGAGACAGAGAGTTGGGGTTGTTCAGTCTGGAGAGGAGAAGGCTCCCAGGAGACCTAATTGTGGCCTTCCAGGATCTGAAGGAGGCTCCAAGAAATCAATGATTCCATGAAGGAAGTTCCACCTTTGTGTACTCCATGGACTCATCATGGAACTATCTAAGTGTAATATTTAACATAAGTCTGTATATAATCAGGTAAGCTCATTAGGTCCAGGTGGTTTAACCAGACCATTTTATAGCCCCCTGTGTAAGTTTGTGCACAGGATAAGTTTTCAGGGCCTCAAGACTGTTCTCCAAAGTATCTTGTTTGAGCTTTCACAGAATCGTAGAATCATAGAACTGTTAGGCTCAGCACTGGATAGGCCACACCTTGAGTCCTGTGTCCAGTTCTGGGCCCCTCAGTTTAGGAAGGATGTTGAGTTGCTGGAACATGTCCAGAGAAGGGCAACAAAGCTGGGGAGGGGTCTGGAGCACAGCCCTGTTGAGGAGAGGCTGAGGGAGCTGGGGTTGCTTAGCCTGGAGAAGAGAAGGCTCAGGGGAGACCTTCTTGCTCTCTACTTCTGCCCAGGGAGGTGATGGAGTCACCATTCCTGGAGGTGTTCAAGAGGGGATTGGTCGTGGCACTTGGTGCCATGGTTTAGTCATGAGGTCTGTGGTGACAGGTTGGACTCGATGATCTTTGAGGTCTCTTCCAACCTTGGTGATTCTGTGATTCTGATTCTGTGATTCTGTGAACTACCTCAAGGGAGGTTGTAGCCAAGTGGGTGTTGGTCTCTTCTCCCAGGCAAGCAGCACCAGAACAAAAGGATACAGTCTCAAGCTGTGCCAGGGGAGGTTTGATGGCAGGAAGAAATACTTCCCAGACAGAGAGGTTAGCCATTGCCCAGGGAGGAGGTAGACTCAACATCCCTAGAAGTGTTTAAAACCAGCCTGGATGAGGCACTTGGTGCCATGGTTTAGTTGATGAGATGGTTTGGGGTGATAGGTTGGACTTGATGATCTGGGGGGTCTTTTCCAACCTGGCTGACTCTGTGATTAAGTTGCCTGTGAGCGTGTTTATATGCTGCTGACAAGCACGCAGAGTATGGAGACAGGATAACGCACTGCTCAGATTGTGTGGCTTGATGGAAGCCATGGTGGAGAACTTGTTTATGGATAACTCCCCCTGCAAAATTCTTTCCCTGCTATTTAATGTTGTTGATGAGATCTGCAATGTTTTTTTATCTGGAGAAAAATGTATGAGCCAAGAGCTGTGTCAGCTGTGGAAAGGATAACTTGCAGCATCTCCAAACGGAGAACTGTGTAACAGACAAATAAATCACTCTGATGATAAACACTGGATACAAAAGTTTAATGTGGTGCCCCAGGGAGATCCTTGTAGCCTCAGCATATCCTTGGCTTTCATGGCACAGTATGACCCAGGGCTCTAGGGAGACACAGATTTTAACATATTTCAGTAGCTATGAAGGGAAGGGAAGGGAAGGGAAGGGAAGGGAAGGGAAGGGAAGGGAAGGGAAGGGAAGGGAAGGGAAGGGAAGGGAAGGGAAGGGAAGGGAAGGGAAGGGAAGGGAAGGGAAGGGAAGGGAAGGGAAGGGAAGGGAAGGGAAGGGAAGGGAAGGGAAGGGAAGGGAAGGGAAGGGAAGGGAAGGGAAGGGAAGGGAAGGGAAGGGAAGGGAAGGGAAGGGAAGGGAAGGGAAGGGAAGGGGTCGGGTCTTAATTCAATTCCCTGATCTTAATCATTCCCTTATTAAATGGTAGGGCTGTGCAAACTCTACACATTTCTTGGAGCAACTTCTAGCACTGTTATTTTTCTCTAGTTTTGTAAAGAAAGTATTTCATTTTCACAGCACTAAAGACCTGGACTGAAATATTCATTCAAAAGTGAATTGTCCAAGAAAGAACAGATATTTTTTAATGAAAATGAGACTAACTTCCTTTTCTGCTGCAAGAGACAGCAGCACAAATTCCATCCTGACAAATACATTAGAAATATTTGCTCAGCTCTTTCAGAAATTGCATTTTACCATAAGGATAAAATGTTCCACATGCTGAGTGTTGTGTCCAGTTTTGGGCACCTCAGTACAAGAGAGATGTGGAGGTGCTGGAGCCAGGGCAGAGGAGGGCAAGGAAGCTGTGAAATGGCCTGGAGAATAAATCTGATGGAGAGTGACTGAAGGAGCTGGGGATGGTTAGTGTGAAACAGAGGAGAATGAGGGGAGACCTCATGGCTGTCTACAACCACCTGAAAGGAACTGTGGAGTGGCTGCTGCTGGTCTCTTCTGACAGGTCATTGGTGACAGAACAAGAGGGAACGGCCTCAGGCTGCTACTGGGGAGCTTTAGACTGGACAGTAGGAAAAAAAAATTTCCCAGCAAAAGTGGTCAAGGATTGGAATGTGCTGCCGAGGGAGGTGGTGGAGTCCCCAAGCCTGGATGCGTTTGAAGGTGGTTTGGATGTGGTGCTTGGAGCTATGGTTTAGGGGTGAACCTTGAGAGCAGGGTTCTGGGTTGGACTTGGTGATCCTGAGGGTCTTATCCATCCTGAATGTTTCTGTGATTCTGACTAAGAATGTTTTCAAGGGCACCTGAAGACAAAACTGCCTGTAGATTTGTATGCACTAATTTTATGGGCTAGCAAAAAACCTTTGCAGCAGCAACCATGTACTTCTTGCTGACAGCACGCAGGAGGTTCCACCTCACCACGAGGAGACACATCATTACTGTGAGGGGCACAGAGCCCTGTAGCAGGCTGCCCAGAGAAGTTGTGGAGTCTCCTTCACTGGAGACTATCAAAACTCTCCTGGGTGTGTTCCTGTGTGACCTGCCCTAGGTGATGCTGCTTTGACAGGGCAGTTGGACTCAATGATCTCTGGAGGTACCTTCCAACCCCTAGAATCCACAGTATCACAGTATAACTAAGGTTGGAAGAGACCTCGAGGATCATCGAGTCCAACCTGTCACCACAGACCTCATGACTAGACCATGGCACCAAGTGCCACGTCCAAGCTCCAGTCCTGTGATTGTGTGAGTATGAAATAAATGGTTTAATCTGAAGAATACTGGACTGAGGGATTGCAACACGAATACAAGAGTGCAAAATGCTGGGAGTGGTCAGGAAGAAACTGTCCTGTATGGAAGTTCAGCATTTGCTGCTTTATGTCTTTTAGGAATTCTGACTGACAGAACTTGAGCATTCTTTAAGAAAACCCCTCAAGCTGAGGCTAAAATCACCAAGAGTATTAAGAATTTAGGGCTGATGAAGATGTTTTGATCTCATGGTATCCTTGGAACCATTTGTCTGTCCTTTTTCTAACAACCCCCCCACCCCCCAAAAAACCAACACCCAGTTAAATGTGCACAGCACAAAGTAATGTGACAGTTCTCACGATGAGGTCTGGGGAAAGGGGAATAAAGGAGTCACTATAATGAATGTGATATGTGTGAGGGCTGAGCAT
Organism: Melanerpes formicivorus; assembly: GCF_026170545.1. Classification (NCBI taxonomy): domain Eukaryota; kingdom Metazoa; phylum Chordata; class Aves; order Piciformes; family Picidae; genus Melanerpes; species Melanerpes formicivorus. The sequence continues at coordinate 2,662,657 of NW_027142416.1, forward strand.
GACAGGATCCTAATGAAGGCTAAAGCAAAGGAGGACACAATATAAACACAACCGAGTTGGTTTTGGACGAGAGCCCAGTGATGCAGGCAAGGAGAAAGGAATGTGTCTCAGTGAAAAAAAAAAAAGAGCCTATGGCCAAGGCCACCACAGCTGCACTCCTGTTTCTCAACTAAGCCTTAAGAGCAGCATGAAAACAAAAGTTCATTTTATAGAGCTGAAAAACAACTTGGATGGGATTAAGAGAAAAAAAAAATATAATTAAAAATCGAGGCACTTTAGAGCAACAAAGCAGAAATGTAACACACTGGGGAGGCCACTGGACTTCAGCACCATCTGACTTGCTCTTAAACTCTCATCCTGGTCAGTATTTTAAGTGATCCTTGTTAAGCAAAATTCCATTTCCTTTTTCTGTTGAGTGAGGATGGAAATGCCTACTGATATCATGTGGCTGTCACAAGTCTGGTATCTAGGGCATATGTGGAACCCTCACAGAAACAGTCATGGCAAAAAAAGGAAAGGCTTTAATAAGTTATGCTGCACAGTCACGGTTTATGTGTGATTTAGAAGGACAGAATTGTCAGGGTTGGAAGGGACCTCAAGGATCAGCCAGTCCCAAACCCCTGCCATGGCCAGGGACACCTCACACTACAGCAGGTTGCTCACAGCCACATCCAGCCTGGCTGCAAAAACCTCCAGGGATGAGGCTTCCACCACCTCCCTGGGCAACCTGTGCCAGTCTCTCACCACCCTCATAGGGAAGAACTTCTTCCTAACATCCAATCTCAATCTACCCATTTCTAGTTTTGCTCCATTCCCCCCAGTCCTATCACTCCCTGACACCCTCAGAAGTCCCTCCCCAGCTTTCTTGGAGCCCCCTTCAGATCCTGGAAGGCTACAAGAAGGTCTCCTGGGAGCCTTTCCTTCTCCAGACTAGTTCATTTGTACGATGAACTCTCTGTAGTGATCCTGAAGAAATCAAAGTGACAAAGCATTTGGAGGCCTTTTTATAAGGGGGGTGGGGGGGGTGGGGAATAATCCAAATTGCCATTTCATTTACATCACAGAATCACCAAGGTTGGAAGAGACCTCAAAGATCATCGAGTCCCACTCCATCTTAACATTAAAATAATAACATTTCACATTACTACCTTTTCACTGCTGGCTGTCAGCACAAAAAGGAGACCTCAGGATTTTGTGATGCAGGCAGTAAGTCACTGCTTTTACAGTTGAAAACCCCAAAGAAATAGAAATTACTGATACAAGATGTGAGACTTCCAGAGCCAGAGCTGTCATTGACAGAGTGATGCCTTCTGGGTCTCTTTCCTCAGGTTTTTCAGGCAAGCTCCTTTCAGCTGAAATGCACAGAAATCAGGATTTTAAACTGTTTATCACCCTGATACTAGAAAATACTGGAGCCTGAGAGCCCCAGGGCTACATAGTCTTGAGAAGACTGAGAGGGGATCTGATCAATGTCTATCAATAGCTGAGGTGTGAGGGTCAAGTGGAGGGGGCCAAGCTCTTTTGGGTGGTGCACAGCAATAAGCCAAGGAACAGTGGAGACAAACGTGACCAGAGAAGGCTTCAGCTGAACATGAGGAGAAACTTCTTTGCAGTGAGGGTGACAGAGCCCTGGAGCAGGCTGCACAGAGAGGTTGTGGGGTCTCCTGCTCTGGAGACTTTCCAAACCCACCTGGATGCATTCCTGTGCAGACTGCCCTGGGTGATACTGCTCTGGCAGGGGGGTTGGGCTGGAGGATCTCTGGAGGTCCCTTCCAACCTATCTAATGTACTGTGGCACTGTGCAAATCATATCCTGCATGTCAAAAGCACTGTTTGGCTGTGTTCTTACTTAAGCTCTTTCCTTTATTTGCAGTGTAGACTACAGCTGACTGAAAAAAAAAAAAATCATAAAAATTGCGGGAAAAGTCATTAAAATTGGATAAAAATTGGTACACTACAAAATTCTTTTGCTTTTCCAGCATATCCAATCTGACTGTGACATCCAAGTCCTGACATTAAACCTGTTACAACTGGTGCTGGGGTCTCTTGTGTGTGTTTTGCTTTGAAAGCTGCAGAAAACACTTGCTCAAATTGTTAGCAGGAATGAATGAAGCTGGGATTACTTTGACCACCAAACATCACAACAGCAAGCACACAGACACCTGGATCCTCACATTCATATGGGAAGGCTAAATAGCAGATTGCTGTATCTACCTCTTAGGAGGGTTTAGGTTAGTTGTTCAAATTGTTGTACTGAAATACCTTTTTATTTACAAAACATATGACACTGCCTTAATCCCAGGCTGACACTGTGCATTGCCATCTGAACTGAACTCCTCTAACAAATAGAGCAGCCTGGGCAGCCTGATCTAGTTGGGGATGTCCCTGCTGACTGCAGGGAGGCTGGACTGGATGAGCTCTGCAGGTCCCTTCCAGCCCAGCCTATTCTGTGGTTCTGTGATTCTATGATTCTATGTTTCTATGATTCTATAATTCAATGTTTCTATGATTCCATGATTCTATGTTTCTGTGATTCCACGATTCTATGTTTCTGTGATTCTACATTGCTATGATGCTATGATTCTATGTTTCTATGACTATATATTGCTATAAGTCTATGTTTATAGGATTCCATGTTTCTATGATTCTATATTTCCATGTTTCTATGATTCTATGATTCTGTTTCTGTGATTCTATGACTCCATGATTCTGTGTTTCTATGATTCCATGATTCTATGTTTCTATGATTCTACATTGCTATGATGCTATGATTCTATGTCTCTATGACTCTATATTGCTATAATTCTATGTTTCTATGACTCCATGATTCTGTTTCTATGTTTCTATGATTCCATGATTCCATTATTCTGTCTCTATGATTCTATATTGCTATAATTCTTTGTTTCTATGATTCCATAATTCCATTATTCTATGTTTCTATGATTCTATATTACTATAATTCTATGTTTATATGGTTCCATGATTCTATGTTTCTGTGATTCCACGATTCTATGTTTCTATGATTCTATATTGCTATAATTCTATGCTTCTATGATTCCATGATTCCATGATTCTATGATTCCATGATTCTGTATTTCTATGATTCTATGATTCTTTGATTCTGTGCTCTGCCTGCTTTCTTCCCTGTCTAAAGGCAAGAATAGCAACACCTTTGTAATGGTTCGGAGCTGGTAGCTTAGCTTAGTGTCTTAGTTATAAACAGGAATGGGAACTTTCTGGACATCTTTGAGTAAAAAGCAAATGAAGCAGGGGGTTAAACACAAACCAATGACATAGATAAGTCTGTATCATTCCATTTGTTCACTGACTAGGTTAAAGTTTGCTACATAAACTATCCTTTACCTTTTCCACTTCTGCTCTCTGTGATTCTGCTTTGCATTGCTCTCTTACCTCTTTCCTGACCTTCTGCTCGCTGAACTGACATGTTGTGTCTCTGAAGGTACCAGGGAAAGGAGGGGGGGAGGAAGCTGTAAGCAACCCCTGGACCACCCCCATGGGTGTGATTCTGTACAAGGGGATCCTTGTATTTGTGTTTTTTCTGACTGATAAAGACATGTAAATGCATTTTGTACATAACCATTGCATTTTATACTTCCAGATTTGAGTTTACCTTTTGTGAATATAACTTTCATTTTGCTTCCAAGTTCTGACTTTGTTTTTTTGGGGGGATGGAATTTACCCTGTGGACTGATTCCACTTAGTTGGGAGGTAATTTCAACCCACCACAATCTTCAGAACCAGGCAGGGAAAGGAAAGGCTAAAAGCAGCACAGACTGCAGAACTCAAGCCTCCTCCATTGTCCATATTCTGCTTCTCTCATCCACGCTGAGATAAGAGAAAGCACTAAAGAGCTCAAACAGCAACTTACCTCTGGGTGGCTAAGACAACATAAGATAAAACAACAGCCTTGTGCTGTCTGTAACTTGCTACTCCTCCCTCAGGACAAAAGCAATTACTAAGAGAAAGGTAGGTGATTAAGAGCTAGTTTGTGATACTCTCTACAAAACAATGACCAATCTGTGAATTCATACTGACTTCAGTAACAGTGGAGGTCTGCAGAAAGCCAAAGGAAGTTGCTTTCTCAGCTTGTTGTTAGAGGAACCTCAGCAGATGATGCCTCAGGTCGCAGCGGCACCCGCTGCAAACAGACCACACAACCATGAGCAGGTAGCAGGCTCCACGGCCCACAGGAGGAAAGGAAGATCAGAGTTTCATCAACAGGAATCTTATTCCCAGACAGCTTTGTATATCATTGGCTAAGACTGCACAAGGTAAAGCATTTTGTTGTAATTTCCTTTCTCTCCAGGGTGAATAAATAAATTGATAACTAACTAACTAGTAATACAAGATGAAACACAGGGAGCTTTTGTGCTTCCAAGTCTATCAGTTCCCTGTGATCCCCTCTTCTATATCTGCTACACTCCACTTCAATTTGGCATCTCAAGTTTATTAGAAGAAAGGAAGTGAAGAAAAGAAGGAAGAAAAGACAGAAAAGAAAGAAAGAAAGGGAAGGAAAGGTAGAAGGGAAAAGAAAAAGGAGAGAAAGGGAGGGAAAACTCCTCAGATGCTGTCATATTACAGTGAACTCACTAGTGCCATTGCTGCTGCACAGACACCAATGTCTGTTCCAGTATGTTTCCACCTTTCAGCAACTGGAACTGATTTTTTTTCCCACTCTCACATATTTCCAGATTGCTGCAAGACACTAAAGCTCATTCAGATTACGAAAAGCAGTAAGAAAGGGTTGGTGTGGAACACCCTCTTCAAAACAAACTGCTGCATCCCCACATTTAAATGTTATATTCCTGATGACAGACTTTCATTATACTCCATGACAAAGACTGACCTCACTGAACATCACAGTCACAGAAACATTCAGGTTGGTTGGAAAAGAGCCTCAGGATCACCAAGTCCAACCCAGAACCCTGCTCTCAAGAGTCACACCTAAACCATAGCCCCAAGTACCACATCCAAACCACCTTGAGACACATCCAGGCTTGGGGACTCTACCACCTCCCTGGGCAGCACATTCCAGTCCCTGACCACTCTTGCTGGAAAAATTTTTTTCCTACTGTCCAGTCTAAACCTACCCAGTGGCAGCTTGAGGCCATTCCCTCATTCTGTCACTAATGACCTGTGAGAAGAGACCAGCAGCAGCCTCTCCACAAGGTCCTTTCAGGTGGCTGTAGACAGCCATGAGGTCTCCCCTCAGCCTCCTCTGTTTTACACTAACCATCCCCAACTCCTTCAGTCACGCTCTATCAGATTTATTCTCCAGGCCCTTCACAGCTTCCTTGCCCTCCTCTGCCCTGGCTCCAGCACCTCCACATCTCTCTTGTACTGAGGTGCCCAAAACTGGACACAATACTGCAGGTGTGGCCTCCTCAGAGCTGAGTCCCAGGGGACAATCCCCTCCCTGCTCCTGCTGGACACAGCATTGCTGATCCCAGCCAGGATGCCTTTGGCTTTCTTGGCCACCTGGGCACACTGCTGGCTCCTCTTCAGCTGCTTGTCCATTAGCACGCCCAGGTCCCCTTCTGCCAGCAGCTTTCCAGCCATATTGAAGAGACATTGAACCATCATGTAAACAGTTTAGCCTCATCCTTTTTCTCTCCCCTTCCCAATACAAGGAAAGTAGAGAAGTTCCCTCCCTACAAAAGAACCCATACCCAATCTCAAGTGAAGGAGCTACCTCCTTGCTTTTATGTTAGAAGGGATTTTGGTTTATGCACCAAAGGGACACACTGTGCCAAGTTTAAATTAAGAGCAAAAGTCCAAGCAATGGTGCATCACTTATGGGTTTGGCAGTGGTTAAAAACAAAGGGGAAAAAAAAAGGAAAGAGAAAAAAGATAGGCTCCAAGCAAACATACCTTTTATGGAACCCAAATATAGACCACAACTGGCAAAGGGAAAACTGCAGGGACAAACAAAACTGCTGGATAAACAACTCAAAATTACACAGGAAGCTGACACTCAGCCATTACAGCGGAAAACCAGAGATAAAAATGAATCATGTATCTTATATTTTTGGGGTGGGCAAACCTCCATCTGTCTGATTTATATTCCCAGAGTCTAATATTTCCAATATTGCCCCCTACATAACTAACCAAATCATCAAGCAGAAGGATCATTTAAACAGTTGAATGTCGTGGAAGAGCTGACTGCTGGCCTTGAGTTGCTATGTGCAATTTGCATCTAATTGTTAGCATGCAGCTAAAAAAAATCAGGGAGGGAGTGAGCAAGACAGAGAGAGGAGGGAAGGGAAGAGAGGAGTGAAGGGAGGAAAGGTAGAGAAAGAAAAAGAAAGAAGAAGAAAAGAAGAGAAAGAAGGGAAGAAAGAAAGGGAAGGAAAAAAGTGTGAGAAGGATAAAAGTGAGAGTGAGAGAAAGAAATTAAAAGGTAAAAATCCTAATATTTAAAAATCTATGTCTGCTTTAACCATTTTTTTAACTATTATTTAATTCCAATAAATTAAAAGGAAAAGTGGAACAGTCCAGAATGAGCACTCCTGTCCCACACCTTTGGTAGTCTCTGAAAGCCCTAGAAGATCTTGTATTTTTATATCATAGAATTGTTAGGGTTGGAAGGGACCTCAAGGATCAGCCAGTTCCAACCCCCCTGCCATGGCCAGGGACACCTCACACTACAGCAGGTTGCTCACAACCACATCCAGCCTGGCTGCAAAAACCTCCAGGCATGAGGCTTCCACCACCTCCCTGGGCAACCTGTGCCAGTCTCTCACCACCCTCATGGGAAACAACTTCTTCCTAACATCCAATCTCAATCTACCCATTTCTAGTTTTGCTCCATTCCCCCCCAGTCCTATCACTCCCTGACACCCTCAAAAGTCCCTCTCCAGCTTTCTTGGAGCCTCCTTCAGACACTGGAAGGCCACAAGAAGGTCTCCTGGGAGCCTTCTCCTCTCCAGACTGAACTCTCCAACTCTCTCAGTCTGAATCCACAGCAGAGCAGCTCCAGCCCTCTGCTCATCCTCGTGGCCCTTCTCTGGACACCTTCCACGACCTCCAGATCCTTCCTGGAACAGAGGCTCCAGAACTGGACACAGATACCTCCATGTGGGGTTTCACCAGAGCAGAGTAGAGGTGGAGAATCACCTCCCTGTCCCTGCTGGCCACACTTCTCTTGCTACAGCCCAGGCTCTGCTTGGCTCTCTGGGCTGCAAGCGCTCACTGCTGGCTCCTGTTGAGCTTCTCATCCACCAGCCAGTCCCTGCCCAGCCTATATCAGTGCCTGGGATTGCCCTCAGTCAGCTACAGGACCTTGCACCTGGCCTTATTGAACCTCATGAGGTTGTCATGGGCTCACCTCTGCAGCCTGTCCAGGTGCCTCTGCATGGATCCTTTCCCTCCAGCTGTCTGCTGCACCACACAGCTTGGTGTCATCAGCAAACCTGCTGAGGGCGCACTCAATGCCGCTGTCCATGGCACCGACAAAGAAGTTAAACAAGCCTGGTGCCAGTGCTGATCCCTGAGGGACTCCACTTGTCTCTGGCCTCCGCCTTGGACATGGACCATTGACAGCCACCCTTTGGGTGCAGCCATCAAACCAGTTCTGTCTCCACTGAATGGTCCATCCATGGAACCCATCCTGCATCAGCCGGGAAACCAGGATGTGGTGTGGGACAGTGTGGGAAGCTTTAATCAGCATGTTTTCTGAGACACAAACAACTCAAGCCTTCCTATTCACTGCAACACACAGAAGTTACAACATGTATTTCACTGCTGAGTGAAAAACTGCAACAAAATCACATACACAGCTACCAAATCAAAGAGAGATGCTTTACAAATCCCTGTAAGACCTGATTGTGAAAGCACCTCTGTCACCTTTTAGTAAGGGAACTATGATTCATGTCAGATGAGACTGTAAGCCTCAGCAGAACATGTGGGTAATAATATATTTTGGTATGAAAGAGGCTGAGCAAGATCTTTGTGCTCCAGGAAACAGAAATAAATGTAATGATTCACAACATCTTTTACAGTGCCATGAGCATTGACACAGTGAAGTTCTCTCTCACTGCTGTAGCAACAGAGCATGGCAGAAAAAATAACAATCCCTAAGTGGTTTGGAATAGCTTGGGAGGTAAAAAAAGGCCAGAGAGAATTGTAAAAAGCCTTGACAATACCACCTGCATTTCTCAGACTTATAGTATCATAGTATCAGTCAGGGTTGGAAGGGACCACAAGGATCATCTAGTTCCAACCCCCCTGCCATGGGCAGGGACACCCCACACTAGAGCAGGCTGGCCACAGCCTCATCCAGCCTGGGCTTAAACACCTCCAGGGACAGGGCCTCAACCACCTCCCTGGACAACCCATTCCAGGGCTTCACCACTCTCATGGGGAAGAACTTCCTCCCCACGTCCAGCCTGAATCTCCCCACCTCCAGCTTCATTCCATTCCCCCTAGTCCTATCACTACCTGACATCCTGAGAAGTCCTTCCCCAGCCTTCTTGTAGGCCCCCTTCAGATACTGGAAGGCCACAATTAGGTCACGCTGGAGCCTTCTCTTCTCCAGACTGAACAGCCCCAACTCCTTCAGTTTGTCCTCATAGGAGAGGTGCTCCAGCCCTCTGATCATCCTTGTGGCCCTTCTCTGGACACCTTCCAGCACCACCATATCCCTGTTGCAATAGGGGCTTCAAGAGAGAAACAACCCCCCACATCCTTTTCCCTTTTCATTTCCAACCCCTAACATCCTGAGTCTGTAATCATGCCTAGAAAAATCTCCCAGTTCAACCAGCACACAACCACGTCCCCATCTCAGAGCTGTTACTAAACAAATTAAGTTGACAAAATACAGGCTACTAAATGCATCTTGAAAATTAGGTTCCATTGTGTCCATTTTTATTATAAGCAGAAATTATTCTCAGAGCTTATCAGCCATCTGCATTCCTTCTTTCCTGCCTTCGGATTTGCTCCCACTAGGTTACAGTTTAGGACTTAGATGGCATTGTGCTTACAAGCTCCAGTGTGTAAAGGATTTAGCCTCATTTCTTTGTAGTAAACACACAAAGCATCACATCTTTAAGGGCCAGGATAGCCAAAGTTTCTCAGCAATAGCCTGTTCAGGCCCAGCCTGAACTAGGACAGACATAAACCTCACAGTGCAAGCACACCATAGCTCTTAGTTGCATAGCCAAATGTCAGCCTGAGCACATGCACTGACTGAATTTGGCTTTGAATGGCAACTTATCACTATGAAAAAAAAGGAACTGCATGTCTGTTCAGGTCTCAGCAATCTGTCACATGGCTATGATCACAGGTTCACAGGATGGGGTTGGAAGGGACCTCCAGAATTCCAGAGTCCAACCCCCCTACCAGAGCAGGACTGTAGAACACAGCAGAGGTCACAGAGGAACATGTCGAGACAGGGCTGGAAAGTCTCCAGAGAAGGAGACTCCACAACCTCTCTGGGCAGCCTGTTCCAGGGCTCTGTGACCCTCACAGTGAAGAAGTTCCTCCCCATGTTGAGGTGGAACCTCCTGTGCTGGAGTTTATATCCATTGCCCCTATCACAGGGTGCAACCGACAGGAGCCTGTCCCCTCCCTCTTGACACTCAGCCTTCATAGATTTATTAAAACCCCTCCACTTCTTCAGTCTAATTAGCCCCAGGTCCTTCAGCCTCTCCTCTCCAGGCAGTGCTGCAGTCCCTTCAGCATCCTTGTAGCCCTCCCCTGGACTCTCTCCAGCAGATCCCTGTCCCTCCTGAACTGGGGAGCCCAAAACTGGATGCAATATTCCAGGGGAGGTCTCAGCAGGGCAGAGTAGAGGGGGAGGAGAACCTCCCTGGATCTGCTGGACACACTCCTCTGAATGCACCTCAGGACCCCATTGGTTCTCATGTCCACCAGAGCACATTGCTGTCCTGTGCAGAACTTGTTGTCCACCAGCATTCCCAGGTCCTTCTCCACAGGGCTGCTCTGATTATGATAACCCAGTTTGCAACCATGTACTGCTAGGCAAGGTGTCAGTGAACATTAAGGTTGGCTTAAAGCTTCAGCGCATAGTAAAGACCTCTCAGTTACTCTCTGTCAGAGCTCTGGTGTTAACAGGCATTGTAAAGACGGCTCCAGGTTTCACACCAGGTATACAAAGCCCTGATCTCCTGATTGCTAAGCAATCATCCAAGCCCAGTGTCCTTCAAGAGAGCTAACTTTGTGCTTTATCCTGGAATATGTAGAAAACAGACTAATTGCCAACATCTTTCCAGCAAAGAAAGTATGTGCAGAGTGTTATTAGTCGGCCAACATCCAAAGCATAAGCTCTCTTTCTCCAGGATCAGATGGCTCTGTTCAAAGGCCAAATCCAAAGACATCTAAGACCAAAGGCAGCAAACACAGTAGATGTTCTGTAACTCACATAGAGATCACATAGCATGCATCCAGATACTCGTGGGAACCCTCCTGCTTTCTCATCTAAGGTCTGCCTTGGTTTGAAGAAATTATTTTGTATTAATTTCTGTGCTGCAGTCACCCTCTTCATGTCCTGGGCCCTGTGACCATTGAATTATGCCTACAAAGCAGGAAAGCCTTAGCATAAGGAGAAGGCTCACCTGCCTGAGAGCTAGGTGGCTTAAAAGTCTTTGTTAGCCAAACCAGTACAACCTTAACATCAGTTGTCTTCCTCAGGGCTGCTTGCTATTCTGGAGTCCTTACTTTTATGCTCCAAGACAAGACAAGTGGTGCCCAACACCAGAAGAGGATATCAGGCAGAAGGAACTTTGCATTTTGCCCTCTTCTCTACTGCATTTCATTTATACAATCACAGAATCACCAAGGTTGGAAGAGACCTCAAAGATCATCAAGTCCAACCTGTCACCACAGACCCCATGACTAGACCATGGCACCAAGAGCCACATCCAATCCCCTCTTGAACACCTCCAGGGATGGGGACTCCACCACCTCCCTGGGCAGCACATTCCAATAGCGAACAACTCTCTCAGTGAAGAACTTTCTCCTCACCTCCAGCCTAAACTTCCCCTGGTGCAGCTTAAGACTGTGTCCTCTTGTTCTGGTGCTGGTTGCCTGGGAGAAGAGACCAACCCCTTCCTGGCTACAACCACCTTTCAGGCAGTTGTAGAGAGCAATAAGGTCTCCCCTGAGCCTCCTCTTCTCCAAGTTAAACAACCCCAGCTCCCTCAGCCTCTCCTCACAGGGCTGCACTCCAGACCCCTCCCCAGCCTCGTTGCCCTTCTCTGGACACCTTCAAGTGTCTCAATGTCCTTCTTAAACTGAGGGGCTCAGAACTGGACACAGGACTCAAGGTGTGGCCTAACCAGTGCTGAGCACAGGGCACAATGACTTCCCTGCTCCTACTGGCCACACTATTCCTAATGCAGGCCAGGATGCTGTTGGCTTCACAAAGAGTTAAATACTCTTCTGAGGATTCACTGCTTACAGACTTACTCACACATTGCAGAAGTGTGAATCAGGGGTAAGGACTGCTCCTACCAAGGACAACAGCCTAGGAAGAAGTCTCATCTGTGTAGCCATCTACCCTTATGCTTTTAGCCTCCCTGCCAGCACCAGCAAGACCTGGCAGGGGTCAGCTCCATTGTATTCATCATGCCACTGAATTTCTCTTTGAATATAAAAAGCTGTTGTAAGTAGCTTCAGAAGAGTCTGCTCATAACCCACAGCTCAACATGGTTTTGTTGGTGCATGTTTTAGAGTGCTTTGTTTCACAGGCTGGACTTGATGTCTCAGAGGTCTCTTCCAGCCTCAATAATTCTGTGATCCTGTGACATCTAATGTAATATTTTACAGTTTCACCAGCTACACAGCTCAGTGTCAGAAAGCTACTGTCAATAATCCTGGAAGAAAGAAATGGCTTTTGCTAGTGCTAGAAAAATATACAGGTGGTGAAAAAAAATTCCATTTCCTCCATGCCAAAAGCCCCAGTGAGAGAATGTTGCATGGATAAACAGAGAAGCTCTTGAATGGTTGGTTTGTTTGTTTTTCACTGATACATACCACAATACGTACCACACCCTCATTCTTTACACTGCTCTGTGGATTCACCTTTAACTCACTACACACGAGGCTGGGCCAAATGCTGACCACGCAGAGCTATTCCAGATTTCAGTTAACTGAGCAAAAGTAAACATCCTATCTATAAACAGCAATGACAACTGGACTCACAGATCACCCTCCAGCTGCCTGTCAAAAGCACATGTGATGAGACAGATACTTTTAGCACTGTAGAATACAGAATACACAGAATACAGAATTAAGCAGGCTGGAAAAGACCTTTGAGATCATCAAGTCCAACCTATTCCCTAACACCTCCTGATAACTAAACCATGGATCCAAGTGCCTCATCCAGGCTTTTCTTAAACACTTCCAGGGAAAAGGACTCCACCACCTCCCTGGGCAGCACATTCCAATGGCCAATCCTTCTTGCTGGAAAGAATTTCTTCCTAATATCCAGCCTAAACCTCCCCTGGCACAGCTTGAGACTGTGTCCTCTTGTTCTGGTGCTGGTTGCCTGGGAGAAGAGACCAAACTCCGCCTGTCCACAACCTCCCTTCAGGTTGTAGCCAGGTCCCTTCACCCCTGAGCCTCCTCTTCTCCAGGCTAAGCAACCTCAGCTCCCTCAACCTCTCCTCATAGGGCTGTGCTCCAGACCCCTTCCCAGCCTCGTTGCCCTTCTCTGGACACCTTCTGGTACCTCAACATCTTTCCTTAACTTTCCTAAACTGAGAAGCCCAGAAGTGGACACAGGACTCAAGGTGTGGCCTAACCAGTGCTGAGCACAGGGCACAATGACCTCCCTGCTCCTGCTGGCCACACTATTCCTGATACAGGCCAGGATGCCACTGGCCTTCTTGGCCACCTGGGCACACTGCTGGCTCATGTTCAGCCTACTATCAACCAGTACCCCCAGGTCCCTTTCTGCCTGGCTGCTCTCAGCTACTCTGACCCCAGCCTGTAGCACTGCATGAGGTTTTTGTGGCCACTGTGCAGAACCCAGCAGTTAGATGTGTTCAATCTCATGCCTTTGAACTCTGCCCATCTGTCCGGCCTGGCAAGGTTCCTCTGCAGAGCTCTCCTATCCTCTAACAGCAAACAAACATACAACCAGCAAAGACCTGTAAGAGTAAATGGCACAGCTTAGAGGCTCAAACTGGAAGAGGAAAGCAGATATGAGACATGAAGCACTGAATCGTCTCCTATGAGGTCTCGCATAGAAATGCAGCTCAGAGTACAGAAAGGACATGTGCTCCTGCAGCTGTCATCAAGATGGCTGTTACCATTTAATGTCTCAAAGGCATCTTGCAGGAAGCTCCTTCACCACACACAGCTAGGTTTATATTCAGTCAAGGGATAAAGGTCTTCAGCAAAAAAGAGCTGGGGAGGAAGTGATTTTTTTCTTGTCACTACCAAATCAAGCAGTGGCTTTCTGCCCTCACCAGCAAGGCATTTCTCTCTTTGGATAGATACTGCTGGATTTCAGGCTGCAGAGAAGGCAAGCCCCTTTGCTCTTCAGCCAGCCTGGTTCATGGATGGCAGAATGGAGAAGCTCACTCTCAAGCCTCCACTGATCATTAAAGCAGAGGTGGGTGAGGGAAGGGGGAACAGCGGCGCAAGGAGCAGTCTGCCTCGCCCAAGTCATCTCATGTCACATGGAATGCACACACATCCCTCACCACATTTGGCTTGGAAACCCACTGCCAATTCTCCCTGGTTTTCACCAGCTCCTCCCACTGGGATCCAGGCAGTGCAGTAAGAGTTAACAGCTGCAGCCGATTTCAAAGCGGCAGAAAGGCTGCTCAGTGGAAAATCAAACCCAAGCCAATAGATTCTGATGAGGGTGGGCAAGATGGAAACAACACTCTTGTCATGTCAGCCTTGAGGGAGACACTTGAAAATACAAGGATGTGCAGACAGGCTACAGCATCATGGGGAGGCTGGGGGGGGATGGCTGCTTCTTTCATTCCCCTTTCAATCATCACCGTTCCATGACAGCTCTGACGCTCACTAGATGGAGTCAGATCTGTCTCAGGCACACACACAAGCAGAGGCAGACTTCAGCTAAGCCAACCTTTTCCCTTTCAAAATATTGCCATTAACACCTTAGACTTAGGTAAACACAAGCATGTCAGGTAGTGATAGGAGTGGGGGAATGGAGCAAAGCTAGAAGTGGGCAGATTGAGATTGGATGTTGGGAAGAAGTTGTTCCCCATGAGGGTGGTGAGAGACTGGCACAGGTTGCCCAGGGAGGAGATGGAAGCTTCATGCCTGGAGGTTTTGAAGGGCAGGCTGGATGTGGTTGTGAGCAACCTGCTGTAGTGTGAGGTGTCCCTGCAGAGACATAGCTGGGGGGTTGGAACTGGATGATCCTTGAGGTCCCTTCCAACCCTGACAAATGACTCAAGGTGTGGCCTAACCAGGGCTGAGCACAAGGCAGAATGACCAAGTGCCACGTCCAATCCCCTCTTGAACACCTCCAGGGACGGTGACTCCACCACCTCCCTGGGCAGCACATCCCAGTGGTGAACGACTCTCAGTGAAGAACTTTCTCCTCACCTCCAGCCTAAACCTCCCCTGACACAGCTTGAGACTGTGTCCTCTTGTTCTGGTGCTGCTTGCTTGAGAGAAGAGACCAACCCCCTCCTGGCTACAACCTCCCTTCCGGTTGTTGTAGAGAGCAATGAGGTCTCCCCTGAGCCTCCTACTCTCCAGGCTAAGCAACCCCAGCTCCCTCAGCCTCTCCTCACAGGGCTGTGCTTAAGACCCCTCCCCAGCCTCATTGCCCTTCTCTGGACACATTCAAGTGTCTCAATGTCCTTCTTAAACTGAGGGGCCCAGAACTGGACATAGGACTCAAGGTGTGGCCTAACCAATGCAGAGTCTAGGGGCAGAATGACTTCCCTGCTCCTGCTGGCCACACTATTCTTGATGCAGGCCAGGATGCCATTGGCCTTCTTGACCAGCTGGGCACACTGCTGGTTCCTGTTCATCTGCTGTCACCCAGTTCCCCTAGGTCACTTTCTGTCTGGCTGCTCTCCAGCCACTCTGTCCCCATCCTGTAGCACTGCACGGGGTTGTTGTGGCCAAAGTGTAGAACCCAGCACTTAGATGTATTAAAATCTCATGCCCTTGGACTCTGGCCTTCTATCCAGCCTGTCAAGATCCCTCTGCAGAGCTCTCCTACCTTCTAACAGATCACACAGGTGACACAGCTACCATATTTTAAATTATTTAAGTGATTTCACCAAAATGATTTCAACACTACAACACAACAGGATTTTTTTTTCCCCACATTTCTTCTAAACACATTATCTGCCTTGACTGAAACTTGCAAAATCAGCTTCAGACAAATGATCAGCTGGCTAAAATGTGCCTCATATTAAACAGCTGGGCTAAATTCTACCTCAGCAGTACTTCAATGTTCCCTGAGTACCTGGTGCCTTGAAATAAGCTACTGCTGCCTCCCTCAGTGATCTGATGAAGAATATTTGGACTCTGGCATCTGTCACTTTTTTGTCTTTCTTTTTTCCCCTGTTTTACTGGTTGAGAATTCCAAAGAGCTGTCATCTGCTGTCATCAGCAGGCAACATGTAGAACCAGGTGTTTTGCTAGTCTGACACAGGCATTTATTACTCTCTGTCTTGTAGCAATAGCTGCAAGGGATGAACACCCACATCCCCCAGCTAAATGCAGAAATCTGTCCTGGTGAGAACTCATCTTGAGTACTGCATCCAGCTCTGGCTCCCCAGTTCAGGAGGGACAGGGATCTGCTGGAGAGAGGCCAGCAGAGGGCTAGGAGGATGATTAGGGGACAGAACACTGCCTGGTGAGGAGAGACTAAGAGCCCTGGGGCTGTTCAGTCTGGAGAGAAGAAGGCTGAGCGGGGATTTCATAGTTTCATAGTTTCATTCAGGGTTGGAAGGGACCACAAGGATCATCTAGTTCCAACCCCCCTGCCATGGGCAGGGACACCCCACACTAGATCAGGCTGGACAGAGCCTCATCCAGCCTGCTCTTAAACGTTTATCAGTATCTGAGGGCTGGGGGTCAGGAGGGAGGGGACAGGCTCTGCTCACTTGCTGCCTATGATAGGACAAGGGGCAATGGATGTAAGCTGCAGCACAGGAGGTTCCACCTCAACACAAGGAGCAATTTCTTCACTGTGAGGGTCACAGAACCCTGGAACAGGCTACTCAGAGAGGTTGTGGAGTCTCCTTCTCTGGAGATTTCGCAGCCCTGTCTGGATGTGTTCCTCTGTGACCTGTGCTGGATTCTATGCTCCTGCTCTGGCAGAGGGGTTGGACTCTCTGATCTCTTTGGGTCCCTTCCAACCCCTGACATCCTGTGAGCCTGTGCTATTTCCAAAACATTCTCCTTCACACCAACAACACTTGGAAAGCAGAGCCCTGACTTTTGGTTCATCTAAAATATGTGTCTATTTTTGAGGTTATTTGGAATAAAAAGGACAAACGAGATACTGAAAACAAACAAACAAACAGTAATAACTCAGTATCTAGAAGCAGCATTTTCCAGCAGCTGCATTCTCCCAAAGACTTCTGTAAAGATCTACCTAGGAACAAGTATCACAGTAGCACACAAGAGACCCCAGCATCAGGTGTAACAGGTTTAATATCAGGACTTGGATGTCACAGTCAGATTGGATATGTTGGAAAAGCAAAACTATTTTGTAGGGCACCAATTTTTATCCCAATTTTTATCACTTTTTATTTTTTATCAGACAGCTGTAGTCTACACTGCAAATAAAGGAAAGAGCTTTCCCATTTAAGTAAAAACACAGCCAAACAGTGCTTTTGACATGCAGGATATGATTTGCACAGTGCCACAGTACATTAGAAAGGTTGGAAGGGACCTCCAGAGATCATCCAGCCCAACCCCCCTGCCAGAGCAGCATCACCCAGGGCAGTCTGCACAGGAATGCATCCAGGTGGGGTTGGAAAGTCTCCAGAGCAGGAGACTCCACAACTTCTCTGGGCAGCCTGCTCCAGGGCTCTGTCACCCTCACTAGAAAGAAGTTTCTCCTCATGTTCAGCTGAAACCTTCTCTGATCAAGTTTGTCTCCACTGTTCCTTGGCTTATTGCTGTGCACCACCCAAAAGAGCTTGGCCCCCTCCACTTGACACCCACCCCTCAGCTATTGATAGACATTGATCAGATCTCCTCTCAGCCTTCTCTTCTCCACACTAAACAGCCCCAGGGCTCTCAGTCTCTCTTCACAGGGGAGATGCTCAAGTCCCCTAAGCATCCTCCTGGCTCTCCCTTGGACTCTCTCCAGCAGGTCTCTGTCTCTCTTGAACTGGGGAGCCCAGAACTGGACACAGGATTGCAGCTGTGGTCTGAGCAGGGCAGAGCAGAGGGGGAGCAGAACCTCCCTAGCCCTGCTGGCCGCACTTTTCTTGCTGCACCCCAGGATGCCATTGGCTCTTGGCCACCAGGGCACATTACTGTCCTATGAAGAACTTGCTGCCCACCAGCACTCCAAGGTCTTTCTCCATGGAGCTGCTCTCCAGCAGGGCAGCTCCTAACCTGTCCTGGTGTCTGCTGTTATTCCTCCCCAGGTGCAGGACCCTACCCTTGTCCTTATTGAACTCCATGAGGTTTGCCTGCAGCCAGCTCTCAGCCTGTGCAGCTCTGGTTGGATGGCAGCACAGCCTGACAGGTGTCAGCCACCCCCCAGTTTTGTGCCATCAGCAACTTGCTGAGGGTACTCTCAATGCCCTCAGCCAGGTTGTTGATAAAGATATTGAACAAAACTGGGCCCAGTACTGATCCCTGGGGAACACCACTGGCCACAGGCCTCCAAGCTGACTCTGTGCCACTGATGAGAACCTTCTGAACTCTGTTGTGGAGCCAGTTTGCAACCATCTCACAGACCAGCTGTCTGTGCCACATCTCTTGAGCTTTCCCATGAGGATATAGAATATCTAGACAGACAAGTAGAAAACAGAGAACAGAAAGGTTCCATGGTTTAGCACCAGGCAATAAATCAAGTTACTCAAAATTTAAATTGAACTGTCAAAACGTGCTGAGACAACTATGAAGAGGAGATAGCGCATGAAATTACTGTGCTAAGAAATGCATGGATTGTATCCTGCTGGGTATCAAGCTTTGAAGAGCTACTCTAATGAAGAAACATATTGGGGAATGAAGGGAAATGAAACAGGCAATAGCCTACAATTTTTTTCTAAAATGATACAGAATCACCAAATGATTGAGGAAGGAGCTGTGGGGAGCACAGAGTCATAGAATCAATAAGGGTGGGAAAGACCTCAGAGATCATCAAGTCCAACCTGTCACCCAACACCTCCTGACAACTAAACCATGGCTCCAAGTGCCACATCCAATCCTTTTTTGAACACCACCAGGGATGGTGATTCCACCACCTCCCTGGGCAGCACATCCCAATGGCAAATTACTCTTCCTGGGAAGAACATTCTCCTCACTTCCAGTCTAAACTTCCCTCTGGCACAGCTTGAGACTGTGTCCTCTTGTTCTGGTGCTGGGTGCCTGGGAGAAGAGACCAACCCCCCCCGGCTACAACCTCCCTTCAGGTAGTTGTAGAGATCTAGTCAAACCCTCTGCCCAAAGCAGGGTCACCTAGGTTGCTCAGAGCCATATACAGTCATAAATACCTCCACAGATGGTGATTCTGAAACATCTCTGGGAAAGTGCTTGACCATCCCTCACAGGTGCTGGGCAGCCTGGTCTGGTTGAGGATGCCCCTGATTACTGCAGGGGGGTTGGGCTAGAAAACCTTTGGAGGTCTCTTCTAACCAGGACCATTCCATGACTCTATGATTCTAAAAGATGTGCAAATGATGCAGACTCTAGTGGGTACAGATCACATTAATGTGTTCTCCTTTGTACCCATCATAAAAGAAGACTCAGGACAGCAAAACTGAAGATAATGATTGGGTGAGACATAAAAACTACAGTACTCATATTTTAAGACAGAATGGGCCAATTGTACATAGCCAACAGTATTACAGCACACAAGCTTTTGGACTTGGATAATACAGATGAGCATTTATGAATCAATTCTACTGTGTTTAAGGGTCCAGGATTTTAGCAACAGACCATAGAATCATTAAATCAGATTCAGAGAATGATCCAGGCTGGAAGAGACCTCCAAAGCTCAGCCAGTCCAACCTTCCTGCAGTCAGCAGGGACATCCCCAACTAGATCAGGCTACCCAGGGCTTCCTCAAGCCTCACCTGGAAGATCTCCAGGGAAGGAGCCTCAATCACCTCCCTGGGAAACCTGTGCCAGTCTTCCACCACCCTCATAGGAAAGAACTTGTTCCTCACATCCAATCTAAATCTGCTCTGCTCTAGTTTGAAGCCATTGCCCCTGGTCCTGTTCCTGCAGGCCTTTGCAAACAGTCTCTCTCCATCCTTCCTGTAGCCTCCTTCAGGTACTGGCAGGCTGCTGTTGGGTCTCTCTGGAGACTTCTCTTCTCCAGGCTGCAGCAAGAGAAGCATAGCCAGCAGGTCAAGGAAGGTGATTCTCTCCCTCTGCTCCAATCTGCTGAGACCACACCTGGAGCACTGTGTCCAGTTCTGGAGCCTCTGCTCCAGGAAGGATCTGGAGGTGCTGGAAGGTATCCAGAGAAGGGCCACGAGGATGAGCAGAGGGCTGGAGCTGCTCTGCTATGGAGACAGACTGAAAGAGTTGGGGCTGTTCAGTCTGGAGAAGAGAAGGCTCCCAGGAGACCTAATTGTGGCCTTTCAGTATCTGAAGGGGGCTCCAAGAAAGCTGGAGAGGGACTTTTGAGGGTGTCAGGGAGTGATAGGACTGGGGGGAATGGAGCAAAACTAGAAATGAGTCGATTGAGATTGGATGTTAGGAAGAAGTTGTTCTCCATGAGGGTGGTGAGAGACTGCCACAGGTTGCCCAGGGAGGTGGTGGAAGCCTCATGCCTGGAGGTTTTTCAGGCCAGGCTGGATGTGGCTGTGAGCAACCTGCTGTAGTGTGAGGTGTCCCTGGCCATGGCAGGGGGGTTGGAACTGGCTGATCCTTGAGGTCCCTTCCAACCCTAACAATTCTATGATTCAATGATTAACCGTCACACCTTGGGTGTGCCTCTCTCAGGCAACCCAGCACAAAGAACTCCTCTTCTTTGACAAAAGTGTGTGAGCAGCAGGGTGTGTGTGTCTAAAACTGCTTTTATGTCTAGATATAGCCTCAGTTAAGAGCTGAGTGACAAATTTACCCCCCAGAAATGAGAAGATAGTGTGATAAGAACAGAAGCTGAGGTACCAGAACCATGGCCAGCCTGTGCAGAACTTGTTCCCTGCCAGAGTGTGCAGGGCCTCTCCCCAAATTGTAACCCAGTTGGCTGGATCCAATCTGCAAGTCAGAAGAACAAAGCCTCTCTCTGATTTTGTGGTTAGGCTGCCACAGAACTCCAGGCGTTAATATTTGCCTACTGCTTCTCTGCTGGGTTTGGCAAGACCCTGTCTGCCTTTCTTTCTTTTTCTTAAATTATTATTATTATTTTTGATTCCAATTCTAAAGACAAGGCTGGGCCTCAATTTTCTCCCCATAGAACCATGGTGTATGTGCCATGGGGGCACTGCTATGCCAGAGCTTCGTGTGTCCCTGCAATACCCAACACACAAAACTAGCAGGGCTGACGCAGAAAGATCACAAGGGCACAGCCTCTGTATGGCTGCTTTGAATTCATAGAGTCACAGAATCATAGAATCAATAAGGGTGGGAAAGACCTCAGAGATCATCAAGTCCAACCTGTCACCCAACACCTCCTGACAACTAAACCATGGCTCCAAGTGCCAAATCCAATCCTTTTTTGAACACCTCCAATGATGGTGACTCCACCACCTCCCTGGGCAGCACATTCCAATGGCCAAGCTCTCTTTCTGTGAAGAATTTCTTCCTCCAGCCTAAACCTCCCCTGGCACAGCTTGAGACTGTGTCCTCTTGTTCTGGTGCTGCTTGCCTGGGAGAAGAGACCAACCCCTACCTGGCTACAACCTCCCTTCAGGTAGTTGTAGAGAGCAATGAGGTCTCCCCTGAGCCTCCTCTTCTCCAGGTTAAGCAACCCCAGCTCCCTCAGCCTCTCCTTATAGAGCTGTGCTCCAGACCCCTCCCCAGCCTTGTTGCCCTTCTCTGGACACCTTCAAGTGTCTCAATGTCCTTCTTGAACTGAGAAGTCCAGAACTGGACACAGGACTCAAGGTGTGGCCTAACCAGTGCTGAGATGGGAACAACTTCCCTGCTCCTGCTGGCCACACTAGTGCTGATGCAGGCCAGGATGCCATTGGTCTTTTTGGCCACCTGGGCACCCTGCTGGTTCCTGTTCAGCTGCTGTCAACCAGTACCACCAGGTCCCTTTCTGCCTGGCTGCTCTACAGCCACTCTGTCCCCAGCCCGTAAAGCAGGTACTGGAAACCTTCATTAGAAAAATGAGGCCAAAAAACCTTGAGGGCAGCTGGTTATATATAGCAGGTTAATTAGAATTCACAGAGAGGCATAGCTGAAACCTGTGATATCTGATAAACATTTCTAGTTTCAAAGGAATGGGGATGTGACATTCTGCCAGTAATGACAATGTATGTGGCTGAATACAAGAACAGTTCTGATAGTTCTTTTATTTAAACCATACCCCTATAAAAATAAGTGTGGAAACAGCTTGGATGTTCTTCAAAGGACTCAATGGGCTTCATAATAATATAAATTAAGGCCATTTCAACCAAATTGGAGGAGAGTATTTTCATTTTCTTCCATTTCTGTATTTTTGGATGTAATTTGAGCACTCTTGCAGACAGAAAGTAAATCTCATTAAGTCTAATCAAAACCTAATGCAATACATCCTTAATATGAAGTATCCATGAGATATTTATCTTGCATGATCAGCAAAAAGCTTGTTGCAGGCTGTCACCCCAGATTCCTGCATCTCTTCACGTAGCTTCTATTAATTAGAGGTTTCTAGACCTTTATAACTCAGCCACAGCCCAATTGTACTAACATGAGTAATTAACTAATAACATTTACATAGGTGAGGCCAAGAATTAGTTGCAAAATAATTTCCTACGGAGCCCCCATCTGGTTTGCATCTCAGAGCAGTGGAAACCATATCTGCAGAGAAATATATCTGAGCAATTCACCCTCTGGCTCTTCCCAAGCTGTAGTGGCATCACTGAAACTCTTCACGGCTTCAAAAAGTAAAAACAGTGTCTGCCCCTCGATTTTGTGATCATTTCTGAAAGACTTACTATCATATTAATCGCAGCTTGAGTAAAGACAGCACAAAGATAGAATAGAATAGAATGGACCAGGTTGGAAGAGACCTTCAAGATCATCACATCCACCCTATCATCCAACACCACCTAATCAACTAAACCACCCTATCAAGTCTCCTCCTGAACACCTCCAATGATGGTGACTCCACCACCTCCCCAGGCAGCCCATTCCAATGGGCAATCACTCTCTCTGTGTAGAATTTCTTCCTAACCTCCAGCCTAAACCTCCCCTGGCGCAACTTGAGACTGTGCCCTCTTGTTCTGGTGCTGGTTGCCTGGCAGAAGAGATCAACCTCTGCCTGTCTACAACCTCCCTTAAGGTAGTTGTAGAGAGCAAGAAGGTCTCCCCTGAGCCTCCTCTTCTCCAGGCTAAGAAACTCCAGCTCCCTCAGGCTCTCCTCACAGGGCTTGTGTTCCAAGTCCCTCACCAACTTTGTTGCCCTTCTCTGGACACCTTCCAGCAAGTCAACCTCCTTCCTAAACTGAAGGGCCCAGAACTGGACACAGGACTCAAGGTGTGGCCTGACCAATGCAGTGTACAGGAGCAGAATGACCTCCCTGCTCCTGCGGGCCACACTGTTCACAGTATCACAGTATCACAGTATAACTTAGGTTGGAAAGGACCTCGAGGATCATCGAGTCCAACCTATCAACACAGACCCCATGACTAGACCATGGCACCAAGTGCCACGTCCAATCTCCTCTTGAACGCCTCCAGGGTCGATGACTCAACCACCTCCCTGGGCAGCCCGTTCCAATGATGAACAACTCGCTCGGTGAAGAACTTCCTCCTCACCTTGAGTCTAAACCTCCCCTGGCACAGCTTGAGACTGTGTCCCCTTGTTCTGGTGCTGGCCACTGGCCCTCTTGAACACCTGGGCACACTTCAGGCTCATGTTCAGCCTACCATCAACCAGTAGCCCCAGGTCCTGTCTGTTTGGTAGCTCTCCAGCCACTCTGACCCCAGCCTGTAGCACTGCATGGGGTTGCTGTGGCCAATGTGCAGAACCCGGCACTTGGATGTGTTCAATCTCATGCCCTTGGACTCTGCCCATCTGTCCAGCCTGTCGAGGTCCCTCTGCAGAGCCTCTCTACCCTCCAGCAGATCAACTCCTGTCCCCAGCTTGGTGTCATCGGCAGGGAGGTTGTAGACAGGTGGAGGTTGGTCTCTTCTCCCAGGCAAGCAACACCCGAACAGGAGGACACAGTCTCAAGCTGTGCCAGGGGGGATTTGGGCTGGAGGTTTGGAAGAAGTTCTACACAGAATGATTGCCCATTGGAATGGGCTGCCCAGGGAGGTGGTGGAGTCACCATCCCTGGAGGTGTTCAGGGGGAGACTTGATAGGGTGCTTGGTTGCATGGTTTAGTTGATTAGGTGGTATTGGATGATAGGTTGGATGCAAGGACCTCGAAGGTCTCTTCCAACCTGGTCTGGTCTATTCTATTCTATTCTATTCTATTCTATTCTATTCTATTCTATTCTATTCTGTTCTATTCCATTCTATTCTATTAACTGTATCACAACTGCCACATTTCAACGTTTATTGTTATCCTCCCCTGCCACTAATGCCAGAGTGCTCTGCAACAAAGCCACAAGATACTGTAAAAAGGCTTTGTGCATTAAAAGGCAGCATTTTAAGGGCAAAAAGGGCTTGTCCAAGTTGTACAGAAGGGTGTAATAAGAGCCACTGGACAGTTTCTGGGGTTTTAGTAAGAGCAGTTTAATTTTGTGTCAAATCCACATACCCTCAGGAACACAGCGCTCAGCTGGTTAGATGCTGGCCATTCTGCACTGTATCTGCTTAACATTAAGATGCCAACAGCTTCCCTGTCTTCAAAGTATTGCATATGCTTAAGGCACAGAATGCTGTGCTGCATTAGTTAACAAATTGTGGGCTAGGGGAGGAAAGTCTTTATATACACATTTCTTAAATTTCAATTAAACTACAAGGCATTCTCCAACTCTTGTCAGGAGGAAAATAGTCAAAGTGAATTTTAGTGGCAGGACATCTCTGTTCCCTAGCCACAAGGGTGTGGGGTGACATTTTTTCCTAATCTTGAGGAAGGAAGGCCCTACTAGGAGAAGCTGAGAGAGCTTGGGTTGTTTAGCCTGGAGAAGAGGAGGCTCAGGGGAGACCTTATTGCTGTCTACAACTACCTGAAGGGAGGTTGTAGCCAAGGGGGAGTTGTTCTCTTCTCCCAGGCAACCAGCACCAGAACAAGAGGACACAGTCTCAAGCTGCACCAGAGGAGGTTTGGGCTGGATGCTAGAAAGATATTCTTCCCAGAAAGAGAGATTGGCCAATGGAATGTGCTGCTCAGGGAGGGGGTGGAGTCACCATCCCTGGAGGTGTTCAAGAGGAGATTGGATGTGGCACTTGGTGCCATGGTTTAGTTGATTAGATGGTGCTGGGTGATAGGTTGGACTTGATGACCTTGGAAGTCTTTTCCATCCTGGCTGATTCTGTGATTCTGGGAAAAGGAACCTTAGGAACAATTTAGACTAGTCATAGGCACACACACACACACACAAAAGTTGGAGTCCAAGGCCTACACCATGTGTTAAGGACTTAAAACCTGCTTAGTCCTACAGCAGCCTCCTGTTTCCAGAGTGGAAGCTCTCCATAGTGTAACCATACTTCCCGGTGTGTGCATTCTCTAGAGTTTCTCTAGAGTCCCTTCCTGGAGAGAACAAGACCCTCTCTTGGGGCTTCCTGCCAAAGCTCAGCCAAGCAAGCACACAGGTTGCACTCCAGTCACTCAGAAAGATCCCTTCAAAAGAGATAATGTCAATACTGTGGCTAAAGGTTCTTATTTCACCCCTGAAGCAGGAAGGTCTGGGCTTTAGATGTACTCAGTTTGCACAGCAGTCAACTCAGACCTGTAACAGAGGACTATGTCAAACTACTGGGGCACCAGCAGATGTACTAGCTGACAGCACTTTGTTCCTCAGCCCACCTGTGCTCCTCTTCAGGAAAAGCCAGTGTGATCAGCTGGAGAGCAGATCAAATAAAACCTGACCCAGTGATGAGGACAATCAACTATGAGAAAAGACTTGGCTCCCTGGAAACTGCATGCATTTTACATGAGACTGCCATCAGATGGTAACACTAAAAAAGCCCAGAGAGCAAAGGCCAGTGCTGCCTCCTCTGCACCTCTCCTTCAAGCACCCTGTCTGCACAGCTTCATTCAAGCTCTTTCTTGTCTACTCTGTGTTTTCTCCTGCTGGGATTTAGGTGAGCGCTAAAATGGAAATGAACTGCTAGTGCTGGCTGTCCACAGCCTGGTGCTTACATTGTGAAGAAGCAGTAATACTCAGGTATTAATCACACACTGTGGTGGGTTGAAAATTCCCCCACAACATTAGATTTGCCAGACCAGTTGGAAACAAATGGAAGCAAACTACAGCCTACAATGGAATGCAATGAATGTGTACAAAATATCCAGGAGTTACAATATTCAGAGGGATTTACAACTGATAAACAGCACAAGGACCCCCCTAGCCAAGGACCAGGGGAAGCTACCAGCTTTTCCCTCTCTGCTTCCCCCTTACCCCCCTGTACAAAAGGAGTAGAAAAAGGAGCAGAGAAGTTAGATGTAGCCAAAAGAATGCAGCCACGGTCAAGCAGAAGCGAGTTAGCGTCTCTCCCAAGGCAAAGATGCAAGAAGAGAGGGAGAAGTTGTTTCGGCAACCAAATCTTAGGGAAGATCTCGCTCCAATGGGATGGTTTACAATGATCTTTATTTTCCTTTTTATACCCAGTGGTGATTTATTTACATTTCACTACTTTCTGTTCAAGACCTGTGAAGAATCTTTAAAGGCACTGCCTACTTCTAGGATCGTCAGAAATGCTCTCACTGGGAACACCAGTGGGAAACTTGGTGGATTAGGTTGGACGTGATGATCTTGAAGGTCTCTTCCAACCTGGTTTATTCTGTTCTATTCTATTCTATTCAAACCTGGATACCAGATCTTGTAATCCAAACCAGTCTAACCCCAGGAAGCTGAGGTTGCTGCCATACAAGCCTCTTTGTTAGCCAAGTCTTAGTTAAGAATGTCCAGCATTCCAATAACTTTGCTTTATAATAACTATAGTGCAAATGACAATTACTCCCAAAACAAAGGAGGCATCAGAAGTGGTTATTATGCTCATTCCTAATTTCATTGTGCAGTACAAAGTAGTTCAGCACTGTAAGAGTACTTTACTTTGGTTATTTCATAAGCCATTTGATTTGGAAATCAAACTAACCAGTATCATATTCGTGCCAAGGCAGAAAATCCAAACAAGAATGAAGCCAAGATATTTCAAACAAGATGCAAGCAGCTGCCAGAAGAATCCACATCAATATAAACCCAAAATCCACTAAGCTTAGGTTCATGCACTCGTCCTGATTTAGACCAGGAAAGGAAATGAAGCAGAGTGAGGACAATGTATTGACAGGAGCAAAGTGCAGTTCCATACAGCAGCACTGCAATGCAGAAATGACAGCCCAGAAAAACAAGTCATGAAGGTTTAGGGGACAAATAGTCAACAGATGACCTTTTATTGGACCCATTTAGTCTAAGAAAATATTTGTTTCATTTATAGCTTAGCCTAATGCTTCAAATATGTAGCAGGAGCAGCAGCAGCAGGAGAGTCAAGAGAATAAGCTTGCTTGGAGTCTAACTGATGACCTTGTACTGTTGTTCCCACCCTTCCTGATGTATTTTGTCATGAGTCAGCACTGCTTAGTCCCTGTCCTCATATTGTTGTGAACAATCACCATGTTGAAATGCA
Source organism: Melanerpes formicivorus (assembly GCF_026170545.1). Classification (NCBI taxonomy): domain Eukaryota; kingdom Metazoa; phylum Chordata; class Aves; order Piciformes; family Picidae; genus Melanerpes; species Melanerpes formicivorus. The sequence goes on from NW_027142416.1 coordinate 2,689,730, forward strand.
CACCCCAAGAGTGTAACAATTGACTTGAGGAGAGAAAAGAAGACAATCATAGGACACTCCCACTGCTGCTGGTGCCTCAATCTCCCTGTCTGTAGCACTGATAGAAATATTAAAGAGCACAGGTCCCAGGACTGAACCCTCAGGGACACCGCGGAGAGGCACTGCTCTCCATCTGAACTTCAAGCCATGGAGCAGAACCCTCTGGATGTGATCACCCAGCCAATTCCTTACCCACTGAACAGCCCACCCAGAAAATCTGTCTCCCTCCAATTTGGTGAGCAGGATGTTCTGGGGGACCCTGTCAAAGGCCTTGCAGAAGGCCTTACAGATAGGAAAGTTCTCATGCCACCATCTCCATTGAACCTTGGTCAACAACTGTAGGATCACATTTGGCTTTTCCATCCACTGAGAGATGATATTCATCTGATGAACATGTGTTATTTTCAGGTGAAGCATCATATATACTACACACACAGAGTCACTAAGCAAGCCAATTTCCATCTGTTCCTCAGTTTATGTAGCTTTGTGGACCTCAGAGACTACTTCCTGATGTTTTGATCCTCATTTGATGATGCATCTCAACTTTGGGATCCACAAATGCCAGGGCCAAAATCTTTGTCGTACCACACTTGTTAATGAGAGTGTCAAATAAATCTGTTCCTAACCCTGGCTTAGAGCAAGGCTAAAAGCATCTAATTTCCAAGACTAGTTTGGGATTTCCTTATTGATGTTCCTTGCACATCTTTCTCACCATGCACCAATTCCTACTCTCTCTACCTTAATAACTCCTTTCCAAGTTGAATGTTGCTGACTTTTTGTGACGTCTTTCTTGTCAAGACCAGAAGGTATAAGCTCCCTCTGGTAAATCCATGTCACTTTCTATCCCATTCTTGATGTACCTTTCTTCTGAAACATTGTAGGAAGCATTTTAGGAAGCTTTATCTCTTCTTGGAATGTTTTTTCTCTTGCAACATCTCTAGAAGCCTTGCTCCTATCTGTTCATCTGCTCCTAGCCCTGCTTTGAGAGTCAGTAAAAGTCATGGCATGTGGCAGACTTGCCTTTTGCCCCCATCCTGTAGTTTATGACCAAAAGGTTCTGTTGCATGTGCAGAGAATGCAGAGCTCATTGGCTCTGGCTATGTCAATGTGCATGTGATGCACTCATTGTAGGGAGTGAGGCACCCAGGCTTTGGCCCCATGCAGAAGTTCCATACCCTCAACAAAACCCAACTGAGAGTGTCCCTTTAGTCACCAGGTGACCCTGAGTTTGCCTTTGGCCCTGATGTCAGAGGGCAGGTGTAATCATCAGGGCGTTGGTGGTATAGTGGTGAGCATAGCTGCCTTCCAAGCAGTTGACCCGGGTTCGATTCCCGGCCAACGCAGCTGTAGCTTTTGTGGTGCTGAATGGTGCTGCTGGCAGTGCCAGCTGGCAGCCAGGCACCAGTGGTGTCCCCCAGGGATTAGTGCTGGGCCCCATCCTGGTCAATATCTTTATTGATGATCTGGATGAGGGGATTGAGTCCATCATCAGGAAGTTTGGAGATGACACCAAGCTGGGGGCAGGAGCTGATCTGTTAGAGGGTAGGAGTGCTCTGCAGAGGAACCTTGCCAGGCTGGACAGATGGACAGAGTCCAAGGGCGTGAGACTGAACACATCCAAATGCCAGGTTCTACACATTGGCCACACCAGCTACAGGCTGGGGACAGAGTGGCTGGAGAGCAGCCAGGAAGAAAGGGACCTGGGGGTACTGGTTGATAGAAGGCTTAACATGATCCAGCAGTGTGCCCAGTGCATCCTGACCTGTATCAGGAACAGTGTGGCCAGCAGGAGCAGGGAGGTCATTCTGCCCTGCACTCAGCACTGGTCAGGCCACACCTTGAGTCCTGTGCCCAGTTCTGGGCCCCTCAGTTTAAGAAGGACATTGAGACACTTGAAGGTATCCAGAGAAGAGCAACGAGGCTAGGGAGGGGTCTGGAGCACAGCCTGGTGAGGAGAGGCTGAGGGAGCTGGGGTTGCTTAGCCTGGAGAAGAGGAGGCTCAGGAGAGACCTTCTTGCTGTCTACAGCTCCCTGACGGGAGGTTGTAGCCAGGTGGGGGTTGGTCTCTTCTCCCAGGCACCCAGCATCAGAACAAAGGACACAGTCTCAAGCTGTGCCAAGGGAGGTTTAGGCTGGAGTTAAGGAGAAAGTTCTACACAAAAAGAGTATAATTGGCCATTGGAATGTGCTGCCCAGGGAGATGGCGGAGTCACCTTCCCTGGAAGTGTTCCAATAAGGCTTGGATTTGGCACTTGGAGCCATGGTGCAGTTGTCAGGAGGTGTTGGGTGATAGGTTGAACTGATGAACTGAGGTCTTTTGTGCAACCTGGTTGATCCTGTGATTCAGTGATCTCCCATCCTTCTCCTGTTTCTTCTCGTGTGACTAAAGGACCTACCACAGTTTCTTGCAGGCTTTTGAAAAATGCCTAACTTAGCTTCACATTCTCAAAGCAATTCCTGACTTTAAAAGTGGAGTTGCCTTGCTGCCTGCTCGATTCTGAGGTCTCTGTACATCTCCATATCCCTTTGAACCATCAAATTATCCACTTCAGACACAAAGCCCACAACGTCCACAAAGTGGGTAAAAGTTCTAAATCCTTTTGCAGTTTTTGCCTTAAAACCCCCCAAGTTCTCCAACTCCAAAATAGAGCTGACCTTGCTAGGAAGCTTCCTTAAATCCTCAGAATTAACTGCTGTAAAAATGAAAGCTGCTATAAATCTACCCTTCATTTGAAATGCCATCAATGGGTGACCACATTATCCAGGGACCTTTGCTGCTAGCAGTGCCCCTGAAATATCTTCATGGCTTACCAATATCAAATGTTAGAAAATCTCTTCTTGCTGGTTCAGTGGCAAAACCACTGCAGTGGCAAAACCCTGCTTTCATTTCTGGAGAAAATTGGCCTCTGCCTCTTCATGTAACATTTGTTCTCAAGTTTCTAACTGGGGACTGATCTTCCATGCTGACCCAGTTTCCAGAAGTCCAGTGTCCAGTTCTGGGCCCCTCAGTTTAGGAAAGATGCTGAACTGCTGGAAGGTGTCCAGGGAAGGGCAAGAAAGCTGAGGAGGGGTCTGGAGGGGTCTCTCTACCAACCTCAGAGATACCATAGTCTGCACAACAATTTGTATCGTGGCATGACTGCATTTCAAACTCTTTTGTGTAAGCAATACTGATTTAAAAACCCAAAATGCTTCATCTACACTCTCTTGTCCGCAACATAATTAGTATGCAATGAATGCTTTGGTGTCTGTGCCACTTGTGACACAGAATCACAGAATGTCAGGGGCTGGAAAGCTCATCCAGCCCAACCCCCCTGCCAGAGCAGGAGCACCTAGGGCAGATCACACAGGAACACATCCAGGCAGGGCTTGAATATCTCCAGAGAGGGAGACTCCACAACCCCCCTGGGCAGCCTCGTCCAGGGTTCTGTCACCCTCACAGGGAAAAAATTCTTCCTCATGTTTCCCTGGCACTTCCTCTGCCTCAGCTTCCACCACTGCCCCTTGTGCTGGCATTGGGCATCACCCAGCAGAGCCTGGCTCCAGCCTCTGGGCACTCACCCTACACATCTTTATCAACAGGAATGAGGTCACCCCTCAGGCTCCTCCTCTCCAAGAGCCCTCAGCTCCCTCAGGCTCTCCTCATCAGGAAGATCTTCCACTGCCTTCATCATCTCTGTGGCTCTGTGCTGGACTCTTTCAAGCAGTTCCCTGAGGTCCTTCCTGAACTGAGTGGCCCAGAACTGGACACAATGCTCCAGATGTGGCCTGAGCAGGGCAGAGTAGAGAAGGAGGAGAACCTCTCTCCACCTACTAGCCACAGCGCTTCTAATGATTCATGGTCAGAATCAATCAGACTCAAACCATACTGATTAGATAATGAAAGCAGCTCTTGAAATGACATTTCATTTTACCTCCTTTTTGGTTCTATGTTTGCCTCTAAGTCCTTCCTCCCTTTAGAAGCCCTATACAGCATCTATAGGGTAGAATGTCACTCCTGCTCTGCCTTCTGTCCCAGAATCATAGAATTGTCAGGGTTAGAAGGGACCTCAAGGATCAGCCAGTCCCAACCCCCCTGCCATGGGCAGGGACACCTCACACTACAGCAGGTTGCTCACAGCCACATCCAGCCTGGCTGCAAAAACCTCCAGGCATGAGGCTTCCACCACCTCCCTGGGCAACCTGTGCCAGTCTCTCACCACCCTCATGGGGAACAACTGCTTCCTGACATCCAATCTCAATCTACCCATTTCTAGTTTTGCTCTATTCCCCCCAGTCCTATCACTCCCTGACACCCTCAAAAGTCCCTCCTCAGATTTCTTGTAGCCCCCTTCAGATCCTGGAAGGCCACAAGGAGGTCTTCTGGGAGCCTTCTCTTCTCCAGACTGAATAGCCCCAACTCTCTCAGTCTGTCTCCATAGCAGAGCAGCTCCAGCTCTCTTGATCTGGGGAGCCCAGAACTGGATGCAATATTCCAGGTAGGGTCTCACCAGGGCAGAGTAGAGGGGGAGCAGAACCTCCCTGGCTCTGTTGGACACACTCCTCTGAATGCAGCCCAGGATCCCATTGGCCTTCTTGGCCAGCAGGGCACATTGCTCACCCATGGGTAACTCAAACCTCTTTTGGTCTGTATTTTCTATGTGCAACATGAAGAAAGAGTTAAAGAGAAGACAATTTGGACTCCTTCAACTTTGACAGAGCAAGAGGGAAAACATTCCCACTACAGCAAATACCAGTTAAATATAACATGAAAGTGAACCTAATTCCGTATGCTTGCTTTAATGTGGTACATCAAAAGTGTTAGTGGCAAGTGAGTTGACTGTATCTAATAACCTATTTACTGGCTACTCCTCTGAGAACAGGTTTTGGGGTGGTGTTATTGCTTGGTGTTGTTTTTGTTGGTGCTGGTGTTCTGTTTGCTTTTGTTTTTCTGATGTTGCCTTTTCATTCCAGAGGATTTCAACAGACAACTCTGAGTTGATTGTTTCACCCCCACCCCTGAGAGAGGTGTGGTTTGAGAACTGACATGGTGTTGTTTTCACCCCTAACTTCTGCACTGTGAACTGTTTGCATTTCATGGATGCACATCTCTTGGCTAACAGCCTTTGGGGATGAATTCTGGTTTGCATTTGAGTGAAGAATGCAACCAAACCTCCTGGGAAACACACACACTTAAGCCAACTCTTGCATTTGCTGCCACATCAATGATATGCATGTTAGAAAGCTGAGATGTGCTCCAGACTTTTCTATTCAGTTGAAGAAAGGTCTTTTACCTTCTATTTAATTTAAAGTCCAAGTGCCAGGTTCTACACATTGGCCACAACAACCCCATGCAGTGCTACAGGCTGGGGACAGAGTGGCTGGAGAGCAGCCAGGCAGAAAGGGACCTGGGGGTACCAGTTGATAGTAGGCTGAACACGAGCCAGCAGTGTGCCCAGGGGGCCAAGAAGGCCAATGGCATCCTGGCCTGCATCAGGAACAGTGTGGCCAGCAGGAGCAGGGAAGTCATTCTGCCCTGTGCTCAGCACTGGTTAGGCTACACCTTGAGTCCTGTGTCCAGTTCTGGGCCCTTCAGTTTAGGAAGGATATTGAGACACTTGAAGGTGTTCAGAGAAGGGCAACAAGGCTGGGGAGGGGTCTGGAGCACAGCCCTGTGAGGAGAGGCTGTGAGGAGCTGGGATTGCTTAGCCTGGAGAAGAGGAGGCTCAGGGGAGACCTTCTTGCTCTCTACAACTACCTGCAGGGAGGTTGTAGACAGGCAGAGGTTGGTCTCTTCTCCCAGGCAGCCAGCACCAGAACAAGAGGACACAGTCTCAAGCTGTGCCAGGGGAGGTTTAGGCTGGAGGAAGAAATTCTTCACAGAAAGAGAGCTTGGCCATTGGAATGTGCTGCCCAGGGAGGTGGTGGGGTCACCATGACTGGAGGTGTTTAAGAAGAGCCTGGATGAGGCACTTGGAGCCATGGTTTAGTTGATGAGATGGTATTGGGTGATAGGTTGGACTGGACAATCTGGAAGGTCTTTTCCAACCTGGTTAATTCTGTAATCTGTATTCTGTAATTCTCCCCAAAGACTGAGCAGAGAAAAACTTCTGATCAGAGAAGAACCTCCCTAGGGAGCACATTCTCAAATTTGTGCTGCATAAATTTACAGGCATATTTGGTCTTGGATGTGCTTTGCAGCCTGACCTGAATCCTGTGTCGCATTGTGATGTTTACTTCAATTCCATGCTCCTGATTTTCATGTAGGCACAGGATAGAATCTCTTGCAGTGCAGTGCCTCTGACTGCATGGCCTGAAGTGAACTGCTGACTATTGAGGGCAGCTTTATCCTAGGGTTTTACTTGTCCTGCTCCACTTACACACCAATCATTTTAAAGCTTCTCTTCTTTAGAATACACCTTTTCATCTTTCTCCTTCCACCTCATATTTCATTCAGAACGGACATCTAGATGCTTGAAAAGGTTAAATGAAGAAACACACACACACAGAAGCTTTGCTTTTAAGGCTCTTGCTCTTTCATTAGCTTCCTATTTTGCATTAAATAGATATAAAAAAGTGTAAAGTAAATAAATCAAGTGAGGGCAGAGGTATTTTCCTTTCTTTTGCAGTTAACAGGGTGTAAAAATCCCTCGGCTCATCAGGCAGTGTTTGGCCACTAGGGAATTGGGGGTGGGGTGGGGGGGGGGAAGAAGCAGCAAAAACCCACAGCATTTTGCCTGTGTGAACTGGAAGCTGAAATTCCCAAAGGAAGACATACTTTGGAAAAGATTTGAAAGAAGTCATTTCCAGCTGCCACGAGGATTTTGACAGCCTGCGCACAGAGCATATCTTGGAGGGAAGCAGCAGTTTGGAGAAAGCCTGTCTGAAGGGACAGCTCTGAGAGCTGACATCACTTTCATGCATTTCTGCTGTGAGCTTCTGCTGTGTCATGTCAAGCTGCAAGGTTTGCCTCCAGACTGCTTCCTCACCACCCAACAGACCTGAGGAAGCTCATCTTCCAATTATCTTGGAGCTTTTATGTAATTCATGTATAAAATCCTCTTTGGAAGTCAAATCTTATTAAAGAGTAAGAGCTCATAACAGCAAACAGACAAAAGGGGAAAATTAAGCCTGTTAATAACAACAAATGAAAATAAGCAAAAGCCTGCAACAACAAAGAGATCTGACTGACATCACTGCACCAGGAAAGCTGGAGGGTTTTAATTTGCCAAACTGCAAGCCACAATTAGTGAGCAGCATCATTTCAAAACCTGGCCCAAGTAGTCTTGCACATAAGAAAACACAGCCCATGCAACCCTGCAGGCTGGGGTCAGAGTGGCTGGAGAGCAGCCAGACAGGGAAGGACTTGGGGGTACTGGTCGATGGTAGGCTGAACATGAGCCTGCAGTGTGCCCAGGGGGCCAAGAAGGCCAGTGGCATCCTGGCCTGCCTCAGGAACAGTGTGGCCAGCAGGAGCAGGGAAGTCATTCTGCCCTGGACTCAGCACTGTTTAGGCCACACTTTGAGTCCTGTGTCCAGTTCTAGGCTCATCAGCTTAGGAAAGATGTTGAGATGCTGGAAGGTGTCCAGAGAAGGGCAACAAAGATGGGGAGGGGGTTAGGAAGAGCCTGGATGAGGCACTTGGTGCCATGGTTTAGTTGATTAGATCGTGTTGGGTGACAGGTTGGACCTGATGACCTCTGAGGTCTTTTCCAACCTGGCTGATTCTGTATTCTGTGTGCTGTCATTTTAACCCAGCAAGGCAGCAAGTGATCATTTGGCAGGTATGAAAATGAGAATCAGAAAAAGGATATCAACACTTTACCAATGCAAACATAGGCCACTGAAGGGCAGTTTACAAGCCTGGGTGTATTACTGTTAGGGAAAAGGTTATTGCAATTTAATACAAGTACAAGAAAGACTGAGCTGTGACAAGGGCTATAAGACACTGAAATGAAAGAATCTTGACAAGGCACCCTAAACTCATCTTTAGACTCAATAAATTAAACCCTACTTCCCTTTTTTACTACCAGCTGCACACAAAACCTGAGAATCCTTCCCACAATATTTAACAAGTATTTTAATAATACTTTTATAAATTCTGCTCCACTCTGCTGAGACCCCACCTGGAGCACTGTGTCCAGTTCTGGAGCCTCTGTTCCAGGAAGGATCTGGAAGTGATGGAAGGTGTCCAGAGAAGGACCACGAGGAGGAGCAGAGGGCTGGAGCTGCTCTGCTATGGAGACAGACTGAGGGTGTTGGGGCTGTTCAGTCTGGAGAGGAGAAGGCTCCGAGCAGACCTTCTTGTGGACTTTCAGGATCTGAAGGGGGCTCCAGGAAAGCTGGGGAGGGACTTCTGAGGGTATCAGGGAGAGATAGGACTGGGGGGAATGGAGCAAAACTAGAAATGGGGAGATTCAGATTGGATGTTAGGAAGAAGTTGTTCCCCATGAGGGTGGTGAGAGACTGGCACAGGTTGCCCAGGGAGGTGGTGGAAGCCTCATGCCTGGAGGTTTTTGCAGCCAGGCTGGATGTGGCTGTGAGCAACCTGCTGTAGTGTGAGGTGTCCCTGGCCATGGCAGGGGGGTTGGAACTGGCTGATCCTTGAGGTCCCTTCCAACCCTGACAATTGTATGAGCCTATGAACTTCTTGCAATTGCCTAACTTCAAAAATATTTCCAATTCTTTTGCCACAGAGGCATGTTCCTTTCCCCACCTGAACAGCTGGGTATATTTCTCAACTTCTTTTCCTTTGTGTGTTTTGTTGTAGTTTGTTTCGCTTACTGTTTCTACTTCCAGTGTTGCTCAATCAAAACGTTAGAATTTGTTAGAATGATGCAACCCCCCCCCCCCAGTTCCAACCCCACCTGCCATAGGCAGAGACACCTCACGCTACAGTAGGTTGCTCACAACCACATTCTGGGCCCCTCAGTTTAAGAAAGACATCGAAACACTTGACCGTGTCCAGAGAAGGGCAACAAGGCTGGGGAGAGGCCTTGAGCACAGCCCTGTGAGGAGAGGCTGAGGGAGCTGGGGTTGCTTAGCCTGGAGAAGAGGAGGCTCAGGGGTGACCTGATTGCCCTCTACAACTACCTGAAAGGTGGTTGTAGTCAGGAAGGGGTTGGCCTCTTCTCCCAGGCAACCAGCACCAGAACGAGAGGACACAGTCTCAAGCTGCGCCAGGGGAGGTTTAGACTCGAGGTGAGGAGGAAGCTCTTCACCGAGCGAGTTGCCCAGGGAGGTGGTTGAGTCATCGACCCTGGAGGCGTTCAAGGGGAGATTGGACGTGGCACTTGGTGCCATGGTCTAGGCATGGGGTCTGTGTTGATAGGTTGGACTCGATGATCCTCGAGGTCCTTTCCAACCTAAGCGATACTGTGATACTGTGATACCTCCAGGGATGAAGCTTCCACAACTTCCCAGGGAAACCTGTCCAGTCTCTCACCACCCTCATGGGGAAGAACTTTGTATACCTTCAAAGTATCTGGCTGAGAATTGTGTACTAATTCCTCGGGTATGTTAACCTGTGCATGGATATCATCTGCTCTCATTTCTCTTCCAGATACATGGAAGATCATATCACTTTCCGCTGATTTTCAGGGTGGATTAAGGAGCTGGCAATACAGGCAGTCTCCAGGAGGTGGCATGGGCCACATGCAGTACAGGAGAAAGACACAACAGGGGAGAGGTCCTCTGAAAAATACTGCTACGATTTACAGAAAAGATAAGCTGTCCTCATAACACAATTCTTAATTATGTAAAGTACTGGAGTGGGAATCTCAAAGTGATTAACGAGCAGACATGAAACACCAATGTAAAAGTTGTTTCCAGCAATGGAATAAATTCTTCCTGTATCTTCTTACAATTGAACTGCTTTCATTACAAGTCATAGTATCACAAAACTGCCAGGGTTGGAAGGGACCTCAAGGATCAGCCAGTTCCAAGCCCCCTGCCATGGCCAGGGACACCTCACACTACAGCAGGTTGCTCACAGCCGCATCCAGCCTGGCCTGAAAAACCTCCAGGCATGAGGCTTCCAGCACCTCCCTGGGCAACCTGTGCCAGTCTCTCACCACCCTCATGGGGAAGAATTCTTCCTAACATTCAATCTCACTCTACCCATTTCTAGCTTGGATCCACCCCCCCCAAGTCCTATCCACTCCCTGATACCCTCAAAAGTCCCTCTCCAGATTTCTTGTAGCCCCCTTCAGATCCTGGAAGGCCACAATTAGGTCTCCTGGGAGCCTTCTCTTCTCCAGACTGAACAGCCCCAACTCCCTCAGTCTATCTCAACAGCAGAGCAGCTCCAGCCCTCTGCTCATCCTCATGGCCCTTCTCTGGACACCTTCCAGCACCTCCAGATCCTTCCTGGAACAGAGGCTCCAGAACTGGCCACAGAGCTCCAGGTGGGGTCTCACCAGAGCAGAGTAGAGGGGGAGAATCACCTCCCTGGCCCTGCTGGCCACACTTCTCTTGCTGCAGCTCAGGCTCTGCTTGGCTTTCTGGGCTGCAAGTGCTCATTGCTGCCTCCTGTTGAGCTTCTCCTCCCCCAGCACCCCCAGGTCCTTTTCTTCAGGGCTGCTCACAAGCCAGCCCCTGCCCAGCCTTAGCCATGAGTAATCAATCTGCCTTCTTGGTAGCAAAGATGCTTGTAATTAAGACAAAAAAACAAACCTCCCAAGCCCACAACACATATTTGATACTATAATGATTTTATAAAGCCTGATGCTAACTTTCAGGCCATTGTAACATTCCTCAGTGTACAATGAAACACAAGGAGTGTTAAGAAGAAAACCAAAATCCTGACTTTTCACTCACATCATAAATTCCCTTACTTTCAAGAGTATAGAGGAGGACTATCTTTAATACTTTATGCAGCTGACTCTTCAAAACCAGGCAGATAGTCTCCTGGAATGTTCCAAAAGGGGATGTCTGCCCTAATTCATTTCCATTTAAGAGGGAAACAACTATTCTTTAATAGCTGGAGATGTAGACATTGCTAATGTGGGCAGAAGTAACTGATGAAATTAAGAGGGGAAGGTCACAGACAGTAACTGAATTGCCCAACCATGACTCATGGCATTAATTGAGTTTTTAATGCCCTTTTGGGATCAGGATTCATAATTCTCAAATCCCACTTGACTCTCTGCCCCACCTGTCTGTATTCACAACTGGGAAGACAGGATGGAGCCTCTCTTGCTGTAGTTTACAACCTTCCAAAGGCACATTTTAGTACTGAACTTCTGGCTATGTAAGTATGGGACACAATAATAAACACCTCCTGACTTTCCCACATTTCTAAGCCTTTATTAACAAGCATAAAACCCCCAACACCCTAAACCCAACCAACCACAATAACAACAACAAAAAAACCCACCAAACACCAAAGAAAAAAATATGTAACCAGTACCAGGAAAACAGGTTTTTAACCTATTTACAGCTGGTGTAGTTTATGGCTATTACACTAATCCAATTGCTCCAGAGTAAAGCAGCCTACTGAGGCTGCTGTCCCTCAGCAGAGTAAAATTCCCCTTTAAGCTATGAATTTGCATAGACCAGGTTGTACAGGAGGGATGTGGAGGTGCTGAAAGGTGTTCAGAGAAGGGCCACAAGGAGGAGCAGAGGGCTGGAGCTGCTCTGCTATGGAGACAGACTGAGAGAGTTGGGGCTGTTCAGTCTGGAGAAGAGAAGGCTCCCAGGAGACCTACTTGTGGCCTTCCAGGATCTGAAGGGGGCTCCAAGAAAGCTGGGGAGGGACTTTTGAGGGTGTCAAGGAGTGATAGGACTGTGGGGAATGGAGCAAAACTAGAAACGGGGAGATTGAGATTGGATGTCAGGAAGAAGTTGTTCCCCATGAGGGTGGTGAGAGACTGGCACAGGTTGCCCAGGGAGGTGGTGGAAGCCTCATGCCTGGAGGTTTTTGCAGCCAGGCTGGATGTGGCTATGAGCAACCTGCTGTAGTGTGAGGTGTCTCTGGCCATGGCAGGGGGGTTGGGACTGGCTGATCCTTGAGGTCCCTTCCAACCCTGACAATTCTATGACTTTATATAATTTATATGATATATTTATATGATATATGATATATGATATATTATATGATATGATATATATGATATATTTATCTATGACTTTATAGCATTTGTATCACTGTCTTCATCAAGAGCCTTCAAACACCTGCTTTTGTGTATTAGAATATGAATTTCCTAACTCTTAACAGGGATTGAAATGAGAAATGATGTCCTGCTCTGTGTAAGCTCTCCTCTGAATCTGTTTCTGAGATGGAAAAGCTGTTGTGGGCAAAGGTGATGAAAGGGTAAAATACATTAGATTTGCTCAAGCCCGTGGGATTTGGAAGAAGAGACTAAAAGTAATTGTCTGAATCTGGTTTTGTTTGTTTGTGGTTTTTTTTCTTCTTCTTTCTGCTTCTAAATCATAGAATCATAGAATTATATTCCACCAGACCTACATAGAAACATTTTTTTTAAAGCTCCATCTTTTCCAGTTTCAAGAACAGAGCTTTTGATGTTTCTTAGCTGCTACAGGCTAATAAAAGTCAACTTTGAATAAAGCCTGTGTTTCCCTTGCTGGAAAAAAATAATACAACCATATGATCTCTTTGCTCAGCAAACAGAAGTCACTGACAAACCTCATTCATTTTGCATGAGGGAGGCCCCTCCTTTTCAACATGACCACAAATAATTAGCCCAGCAGCGAAGCAGCGGCATAGCCTGTTCTGGGGAACTGACATCTCACAAGCATCTAGTGGTGCAAAAAAACACAATTAAAAAAAGGTTTTGCTTTGGTTTGGTTTTGAGTAAATAGGAGCAGTCAAGAGATCATGAAAACTAAGCAGCTCTTCACTGCTCGGTGCAAAGCCATCCAAACAGAACAAGTGCTCGGTCTTCCTCAGCAGCGTATTGAAGCCTCTGCACTGAATAGAGAAGACTTGAGTCTGGTGTCCAGTTCTGGGCTCCTCAATTCAAGAAGGACATTGAGACACTTGAAGGTGGCCAGAGAAGGGCAACGAGGCTGGGGAGAGGCTTTGAGCACAGCTCTATGAGGAGAGGCTGAGGGAGCTGGGGTTGCTTAGCCTGGAGAAGAGGAGGCTCAGGGGAGACCTCATTGCTCTCTACAACTCCCTGAAGGGAGGTTGTAGCCAGGTGAGGGTTGGTCTCTTCTCCCAGGCAACCAGCACCAGAACAAGAGGAGACAGTCTCAAGCTGCACCAGGGGAGGTTTAGGCTGGAGGTGAGGAGAAAGTTCTTCCCAGAAAGAGAGCTTGGTCATTGGAATGTGCTGCCCAGGGAGGAGGTGGAGTCACCATCCCACGAGGTATTCAAAAACAGGACTGGATGTCGCACTTGGAGCCATGGTTTAGTTGTCAGCAGGTGCTGTGTAATAGGTTGGACTTGATGATGTCTGAGGTCTTCTCCAACCTGGTTGTTTCTGTGATTTTGCACCAAGCTGCAGCTCTGGCAGGTAGCTGCATGTTCTCCTTTCAAAAAGAGCTTAATTGCAATACTGCTTCTGTTGCTGCAGTAATCCTGGAGCTATGTGACTGAAAGGTGAAAAGCACAGGCCTAATCACAGCACAGCCTAGATGATAAAAACGGAAGATAAAATTGTTCAAGGCATTCTAGCTGCCAGTGTGACATGATTCAGACAACCACCGCTGAAATCAAGCATCAAAGAGCCAGATCCTGCAAGGAGGAGCTGCTTCTGTGTCACTGCTCCTCAGGGCACCGTGAGGTCTTCCCATGACACTAAGAGCTCAAATATGAAGGGATTATAACTGAAGGCATCACAAAGAGATGAGCCACAAACGTGATTAAGGGAGTAGAACATCTCCCTTATGATGAAAGGCTGAAGGAGCTGAGGGCTCTTTAGCTTGGAGACGAGGAGCCTGAGAGATGACCTCATTGCTGGTGCTAAAGATGTGCAGGGTGAGTGCCCAGAATGCTTGAGCCAGGCTCTGCTGGGTGATGCCCAGTGCCAGCACAAGGGGCAGTGGTGCAAGCTGGAGCACAGGAGGTTCCACAAAACACTGGAACAAGCTGCACAGCAGGGTTGTAGAATCTCCTTTTCTTTAAACATTCAAAACCTGCCTGGACGTGTTCCTGGGTGAACTAAACCTAGGTGATCCTGCTCTGGCAGGGGAGTTGGACTGGATGATCCCTGGAACCCCTATTACAGGAAGGATCTGGAGGTGCTGGAAGGTGTCCAGAGAAGGGCCATGAGGATGAGCAGAGGGCTGGACCTGCTCTGCTATGGAGACAGACTGAGGGAGTTGGGGTTGTTCAGTCTGGAGAAGGCTCCCAGGAGACCTAATTGTGGCCTTCCAGTATCTGAAGGGGGCTCCAAGAAAGCTGGGGAGGGACTTTTGAGGATGTCAAGGAATGACAAGACTGGGGAGGATGGAGCAAAACTAGAAGTGGGGAGATTCAGACTGGATGTTGGGAAGAAGTTGTTCCCCATGAGGGTGGTGAGAGACTGGCACATGCTGCCCAGGGAGGTGGTGGAAGCCTCATGCCTGGAGGTTTTTCAGGCCAGGCTGGATGTGGCTGTGAGCAACCTGCTGTAGTGTGAGGTGTCCCTGGCCATGGCAGGGGGGTTGGAACTGGCTGATCCTTGAGGTCCCTTCCAACCCTGACTATTCTGTGATTCTATGAGAGGAGAGTAACTGCTGCAGCCTTCCTGCTGTGGTGATGGGTGTGTGCTAACAGGAGTTGAACAGAAGGGGTATGTGTTATGTATGAACACAAAGCCGTTTGTGTTATGTATAAACTCTCACTTGACACTACTGATTAATTTTATGTACAGTAATCAACATTAGCTGCAACTGTCCCTTAAAAACCATTATTAAGTGTTCTTTGCAGGCTCTGGTGCCCCACATGTTTTAAATGGCCTGGAATAATAGAGAGAGACACGTTTTGATTGTCCTTAAAGGTCTTCATTCTTGGATACAATGACAGAGCTGGAAACAGGTTATGTGCAGAGAGTAAGCCTGCTTAAAAATGCCCTTTTTGGACATGGCCAAATTACCCACAGTTTTAAGCCAGTTTTGGAAAAGAATTCTGGCTGGATGAAAATCCTGAGATATTCTTTTGGGATATTTTAGAAGCAATCATCTAAACAAATGGTTTCAACCTTTTGTTTTGACAGGGGATTCTCATTTCAGGATTGAGCTGAAATATAGGAAATATTCTTGGAGTGAGATTGATTTTGTTCATCCAAAACAAATGATACACTCTTTTTTTGTCATTACAGCTTTCATACCAAAACACTCACAATCTGTACTCTTCTATACAGAAACACTGCATGTGTCGCATGACCCAAGAGACAGGAATTAAAGACACAAGATTGGGTAACACACTGCAGGATCATAGGATGTTAGGGTTTAGAAGGAACCTCTGCAGATCTTCAAGCCCAGCCCCACTGCCAGAGCAGGACCATAGAATCCAGCACAGGTCACACAGGAACACATCCAGACAGGGCTGGAAAGTCTCCAGAGGAGGAGACTCCACAACCTCTCTGGGCAGCCTGCTCCAGTGCTCTGTGACCCTCAGAGTGAAGAAGTTCCTCCTCATGTTGAGATGGAACCTCCTGTGCTGGAGTTTACATCCATTGGCCCTTGTCCTCTCCCATAGCATAACTGAGCAGAGTCTGTCCTTGCCCCTTCCTTCCTGCTCCCCAACCCTCAGATATTGATAGACTTTGATCAGATCCCCTGTGTCTTCTCCTCTCCAGACTGAACAGCCCCAGGGTGCTCAGCCTCTCCTCACCAGGCAGTGCTGCAGTCCTTTCAGCATCCTCATAGACCTCCCTTGGACTCTCCCCATCAGATCCCTGTACCCCCTGTAATGGGGGAGCCCAGAACTGGATGCAATATTCCAGGTGAGGTCTCAGCAGGGCAGAGTAGAGGGGGAGGAGAACCTCCCTGGATCTGCTGGACACACTCCTCTGAATGCACCCCAGGACCCCCTTGGCCACTTGGCCCTCAGGGCACATTGCTGTCCCATGCAGAACTTGTTGTCCACCAGCACTCCCAGGTCCTTCTCCTTGGGTCTGCTCTCCAGCAGATCCCCTCCCAGCCTGTCCTGCTGCAGTTTATTCTTCCTTCCCAGGTGCAGGTCTCTCTCCCCAGTGCTGCTATCAGGTATCTTTATGACCCTATATAGTCAGTTACAGTAATAATATTATTAAACCAAAACTCACACTTGAAACAGTTCACTGAAAACATTAAACACTGGATAGTATCAAGCCTCCATCTTTCTCAGCAGCAGATAGCTTCAGAGATGAAAACAAATGTTAAGAGCTCTCTGTATTAGGCTTTTTCTAAATGCAAAATGAAAGGGAAGGTTGTAAGGAATGGCTCATAACTGCAACCATACATTTTAATGAAGCTTTTGAATGTGAAGATATTCACAGTTTTTTATTTGCCTCTTTTTTTATTTTTTTTTCCAAAGGAACCAAATTGAAATAAGTGTTGCCATCTTCCAAGGAACAATAGCATTCCTCATTGGCAATTTAAATATTCAAGGGAATGATAATTAAGAGAAAGCACTCCGCTTCCTTACTGCTGAATTGAGAGCTACTTCAAAATCCTTGGCACATAAAGTTTATGAAACATCAATCTGCCTTAATAATTATTATTTCCATGAGCTATTTTCATTCCCCCAATTGCTAATAACTCTATCTGTCTTCCTGAGGATTCAGAAGCAGCAAACGTGGTAAGTGAGTACAATACAAGAAAGGACCTCGACAGGCTGGACAGATGGGCAGAGTCCAAGGGCATGAGATTGAACACATCCAAGTGCCAGGTTCTGCACATTGGCCACAACAACCCCATGCAGTGCCACAGGCTAGGGTCAGAGTGGCTGGAGAGCGGCCAGGCAGAGGCACCTGGGGGTGCTGGTTGATGGTAGGCTGAACATGAGCCTGCAGTGTGCCCGGGGGCCAAGAGGGCCAATGGCATCCTGGCCTGCATCAGGAACAGTGTGGCCAGCAGGAGCAGGGAGGTCAATTCTGCCCCTGTACACTGCACTGGTTAGGCCACACCTTGAGTCCTGTGTCCAGTTCTGGGCCCCTCAGTTTAGGAAGGATGCTAACTTGCTGGAAGGTGTCCAGAGAAGGGCAACAAGGTTGGTGAGGGGTTTGGAACACAAGCCCTATGAGGAGAGGCTGAGGGAGCTGGGGTTGCTCAGCCTGAAAAAGAGGAGGCTCAGGGGAGACCTTCTTGCTCTCTACAACTACCTTAAGCAAGGTTGTGGGCAGGCGGAGGTTGGTCTCTTCTCCCAGGCACCCAGCACCAGAACAAGAGGACACAGTCTCAAGCTGTGCCAGGGGAGGTTTAGGCTGGAGGTTAGGGAGAAATTCTACACAGAGAGAGTGATTGCCCATTGGAATGGGCTGCCTCGGGAGGTGGTGGAGTCACCATCATTGGAGGAGGAGACTTGATAGGGTGTTTGGTTGCATGGTTTAGTTGATTAGGTGGTGTTGGATGACAGGTTGGATACAATGACCTCAAAGGTCTCTTCCAACCGGGTCTATTCTATTCTATTCTATTCTATTCTATTCTATTCTATTCTATTCTATTCTATTCTATTCTATTCTATTATGTGGGAGACAGTCCTACATTTGTATCACTCTTATGGCCAGTCCAGGTGGTACAGCACTCTGTGTGAGCTGGCAGCACCCTGGGCTGTGCCATGGCACTTGTGCTGGCACACTCTTCATGGCCCTTGCAGAGAACACTCCAAGGGATATGCATCCATTGAATACTGCATCCAGTTGGGGTGTCCCCAGCAGAAGGACACAGAGCTGTTGGAATGAGTTCAGAGGAGGGCCACAAACATGATCCAAGGGCTGGAGCACCTCTGCTATGAGGATAGGCTAAGGGAGCTGGGATTGTTCAGCCTAGAGAAGAGAAGAATCCAGCGAGACCTTAAAGCTGCCTTCCAATTCCTGAAGGAATCCTGCAGGAAGGCAGGAAAGGGACTTTTCATGAGGGTGTCTAGCAGCAGGACAAGGGGGAATGGTTTGAAGCTGAGGAAGAGTAGGTTTAGACTGGATCTTAGGAAGAAGTTCTTCAGTGCAAGAGCAGTGAGATTCTGGAGTAGGTTTCCCAGAGAGGTTGAGCCTTCTCCCTGGGGGTATTGAAGGCCAGACTGGATGAGCTCAGCCTTGAGCAGCTGAGTCTAGTTGAGAGGTGTCCCTGCCTATGGTGGTGGGGAGGTTGGAGTAGATGACCCCTGAGGTCCCATCCAACCTAAGCCATTCTGTGATTCTGTGAATTGAAAAATAAATCAAGTGCCCTGTTCTTCCAGTGCAACACACAACTCTTCACATGATGCCTACACTGCAGATCTTGCATCAACAATACTCAAAAAGAAAAGAAAAGAAAAAGGTCATGAAAAATGTGCTTAGCACTTGCCACTGATGTTTACTAATGGGATCTCTTTCAATGATTCATAGGAAATTACTAAGGTAGCTATTAAGATCCACTGAATCATTTATGGAACATGCTAAGCATAATTCCCTGGTAATGCAAGCTGATTTGAACAGATTAAATTTTAAACTCACAGAGCATGCCAGCTGTAAAAGAAATTACTCAGTGTCAGTGAAGCTTACCTTTCCATGGAAAACACCAGAAACTCATCCTTTATTTATTGCCACAGTCTGGGGGAAGGAGAGGTGGGAGAGAAGACTGGGGCTGGAGTATTCTGATGATTATGTTTGCATCATGGAATGCTGATTACAGAACAAAATCCAGCTGCCTATGGAAAAAATGTCCTGCATTCCATTCAAATATACAGAACACAGAGTACAGAATAAACCATGTTGGACAGGACCTTCCAGATCATCCAGTCCAACCTATCACCCAACACCATCTCATCAACTAAACCATGGCACCAAGGGCCTCATCCAGGCTCTTCTTAAACACCTCCAGTGATGGCGACTCCACCACCTCCTTGGGCAGCACATCCCAATGGCCAATCTCTCTGGGAAGAATTTCTTCCTAACATCCAGCCCAGACTCCCCCTGGGGCAGCTTGAGACTATGTCCTCTTGTGCTGGTGCTGGTTGCCTGGGAGAAGAGACCAACACCCACCTGGATACAACCTCCCTTCAGGGAGCTGTAGAGAGCAAGAAGGTCTCCCCTGAGCCTCCTCTTCTCCAGGCTAAGCAACCCCAGCTCCCTCAGCCTCTCCTCACAGGGCTGTGCTCCAGACCCCTCCCCAGCCTCGTTGCCCTTCTCTGGCCGCATTTGAGCATCTCAACATCTTTCCTAAACTGAAGGGCCCAGAACTGGAAGGCATATTCAGGCAGAAACTGATTTTGTCAAACTTATGTGAAGGGAAACAATGTTTTATATCAGAGGCCACTATACACTACAAATACATTTAATATGCAATGAAGTTCTGCACACCATAGGCATATTTAATAGGTAAGGAAATTATCATTATTTAAGGGAGATGTCCCTCAAAGACAGAAAATAAAGAAGGTAGCAGAGTTTCTGAGTTGTTCACACCTGACTAGCTAAGACATGTTCAGTGAGAATTAGAAGAAAGGAAGTTAAATGCTACTAAATGAAGAGCAACTGAAGGAGCTGGGGATGGTTAGAGTGAAACAGAGGAGGCTGAGAGGAGACCTCATGGCTGTCTACAACTACTTGAAAGGAGGTTGTGGAGAGGCTGCTGCTGGTCTCTTCTCACAGGTAATTAGTGACAGAACAAGAGGGAATGGCCTCAAGCTGCCACTGGGTAGCTTTAGATTGGACATTAGGAAACTTTTTTCAGGGCAGGAGTGGTCAGGATTGAAATGTGCTACCCAGGGAGGTGGTGGAGTCACCAAGCCTGGATGTGTTTAAAGGTGGTTTGGATGTTTGAGGCTCAACAAGAACAAGTGCAAGGTCCTGCAGCTGGGTCAGGGCAATCCCAGGCACTGATAGAGGCTGGGTAGGGACTGGTTTGAGAGCAGCACTGAAGAAAAGGACCTAGGGGTGCTGGTGGACAAGAAGCTCAGCATTAGCCAGCCATGAGCACTTGCAGCCCAGAAAGCCAAGCAGAGCCTGGGCTGCAGCAAGAGAAGTGTGGCCAGCAGGGCCAGGGAGGTGATTCTCCCCCTCTGCTCCACTCTGGTGAGACCAGGGGGGTTGGAACTGGATGATCCTTGAGGTCCTTTCCAACCCTAACAATTCTATGATTCTATGTGGTGCTTAGGGCTATGGTTTAGGGGTGAACCTTGTAGAGGAGGGTTAATGGTTGGACTTGCTGATGCTGAGGGTCTTTTCCAACCTCAACGTTTCTGTACATTTCTTAGCCTTAGCCTTCTCTTCCTTTTTCTTTTTCATTTTTTTTTTTTAATCTGAGTCTACTCTTGAGGTGTTGGATTCATTTGTGGCCTTACAGTGTTCCACTTCAAAGAGATAAGATGTTGAATCAATCTAGGCAATACCTCCAATGTGCAGAGTTCCCACCCTACAATAGCAGGGTTTTATTTCATAATTCCAGATAATACTCTAAGCAGTAAATGTAAAGGATTACACATTGACAAGTTAATTACTCCACAGTCTAAGGATTCATTTGCAAGAGTGTATCAAATTGTGACTATCATCATAGTCATCCTGTGGGGTATTATATCTCATTAATAACATGTCTGACATTGATGACTCTGAATGTTATGGTCATCAGGTCAAACTACAGCATTTGGATCTATAAGCTAAGCAGTAATTCCCCCTAATCCAATTGGTACACAGCAAATGCCATGTTCCTAGCACTCACACACCTTTCAGAATTAAACTGTGCACAACAGGAAGGACACCAAAACAGGGAAAGGCGAGAGAAGAACAGCAGCCAAGAATAACTTACAGAAAAGAAAAGGTAAAAAACATTTGTTTGTTTGTAATCTGTACTTAACCTAACTTGATGATATGTCCTAAACACATCCCAATGAAAAAAGGGAGGGAGGGAGGGAGGGTGGGAGGAAGGAAGGGAGGGATGAAGGGAGGGAGGGGCTCAGAACTGGACACAATGTTCCAGATGTGGCCTCAGCAGGGCAGAGTAGAGAGGGAGGGGAACCTCTCTCCACCTACTAGCCACAGCGCTTCTAATGATTCACGGTTAGAATCAATCAGACTCAAACCATAGTGATTAGATGAAGAAAGCAGCTCTTGAAATGACATTTCATTTTACCTCCTTTTTGGTGCTATGCTTGCCTCTAAGTCCTTCCTCCCTTTAGAAGCCCTATACAGCATCCATAGGGTAGAATGTCACTCCTGCTCTGCCTTCTGTCCCAGAATCATAGAATTGTCAGGGTTGGAAGGGACCTCAAGGATCAGCCAGTCCCAACCCCCCTGCCATGGCCAGGGACACCTCACACTACAGCAGGTTGCTCACAGCCACATCCAGCCTGGCTGCAAAAACCTCCAGGCATGAGGCTTCCACCACCTCCCTGGGCAACCTGTGCCAGTCTCTCACCACCCTCATGGGGAACAACTCTTCCTGACATCCAATCTCAATCTACCCAGTTCTAGTTTTGCTCCATTCCCCCCAGTCCTATCATTCCCTGACACCCTCAAAAGTCCCTCCCCAGCTTTCTTCAGATCCTGGAAGGCCACAATTAGGTCTCCTGGGAGCCTTCTCTTTTCCAGATTGAACAGCCCCAACTCTCTCAGTCTGTCTCCATAGCAGAGCAGCTCCAGCCTTCTGCTCATCCTCATGGCCCTTCTCTGGACACCTTCCAGCACCTCCAGATCCTTCCTGGAACAGAGGCTCCAGAACTGGATGCAGTGCTCCAGTTGGGGTCTCACCATAGGGGAGTAGAGGGGGAGAATCACCTCCCTGTCTGGACTCTCCTTCAAGTCCTAACCTGATTCTAGCTTGGAAATGTAGATTTGTGGATGACTGCACCAAAGGATGTTGTCATTCATTACTTAGCTTCACATTTCTCAGTGTGAGTTGGCAGCTCTGTTTTATTCATATTTACCATTGTAATTAGGAAAGCACAAGGGATGTACGTGTAAGCTAATTTCTTCCTATGCACATATGTAGCTGCTTCGATTCAGGATACTACTATATATTTTCATGACAAATAATTAGGAAAAAAAAACCCACATTATTTGGTCTCACACAAGAAAATCAGTAGGTGTTCAGACAAGAAAATCAATGTGTGTTCTGTCTAAATGAGATTTATTAGACCAATGTCTGTTCATTAAAACTGCATCAGCTAATTTCCCTCTTCTGTTATTTATTTGCAGTTTTTAACACTTTGTGTGGTTTGGTACTTATTCAAGTCCCAGATCAGACTGAAAACTGCAGATAACAAAATCTCACTGCAACTTACTTGGTGGGAACAGCATTCTGCTAGCCTCAGTTAAACTCCTGCGGTCCCCACCAAACTGTTAGGAGAGAGAGATTACAGAGTCACAGAATCACAGAGTCACAGAATCACAGAATCAACCAGATTGGAAGAGACCTCCAAGATCATCAAGTCCAACCAATCACCCAACCCTATCTAATTAACTAGACCAGGGCACAAAGTGCCTCATCCAGGCTTTTCTTAAACACCTCCAGGGACATCAACCCCACCATCTCCCTGGGCAGCCCATTTCAAAGGGCAATTCATCAGCTCCATGAGCATCACAGTGTCACAGTATCACCAAAATTGGAAGAGACCTCAAAGATCATCAAGTCCAACCTGGATGAGAGAATGAATGAGAGAAAAATAACATTGCCAGAGCAAAATATCTATTTCTGTCCTATAAAGTCTTCTCTTGCCTCTGTTTTGTCATCATTTGAGTACATGGTCCCCTGCTTGTGACAGAGGCTAAGAAACACAAACGTGAAGTATTAGGACATCTCACATCACCACCCATGCCAGCCTGAATAACTGGAACACTGCTGTACTGAGGTCCCTGCATTTAGAGACTTTAATTCTGGTATTTGAGCCATGAAGAGAAGACTGACCCAAGGGTGGTTGTTAGAGTTTAAAGCTATGTGCTTTAACTTAGTGTCCTAACTGTAAACAAGAATGGGAACTTCCTGGAGATCTTTGAGTAAAAAGTAAATAAAATGACTATTGGCTACAAAGGAAAAACAATGCTAGGTCTGTATAATGTCATTGGTTTGCTAATGAGGATAAAAGCTGCATAAACATTCCTGGCTCTTTCTGCTTCTCCTCTCCGTGCTCTCTGCTTTTGCGTTGCTCCCTTAGCTCTTCCCTGACCTTCTGCTGGGGCAGATTGTGTCTGAGAGGTACCAAGCGAAGGGAAGGAGAGGGAGAGGGCAGATTGTGAGCAGCCCCTCTCGCTGGTCCAGAGGGGTCTGGGAACACTTCAAGAAGGGTCCCTGTGTTGTGTCTAAATTGTAAATACATGGATATATATTTTGCACATATTCACTGCATTTTATATCTCTAAGTTTTGCTTGCTTTGCAAGTACAACTTCATTCTGCTTTCAAACCAACGGAACTAGTCTGGTGATTTGTCTTGGGGGTAAGTCTCCAGTTTGCTGGAAGCTAGTTTCAACCCCCCATGGTGGTATACTGAAAGGGTTTAAAGTGGCAGAAAGGCACAAGATGTCCTCATGTCTGTCTTTGAATTATCTGCTGTCAGTACTGAAAGGACTAGAAGCAAAAGGCAGAGGAAACAGTGTAAAGGAAAAGTCCAGAACATCCCCCTTCTGTTTCTGCCCCACCCCCAAGAGAGATGAGCATCCATAATGATGGTCAGAGTAAAGGTTATGAAAACATCCAAGTTTTCAATCTACATCACATGCAAAGGTGAATTACTTTATGCTAAACTCAAACAGGGTGACTTTTCCAGAGGGGACAGCTGGCGCTCCACAAAACTTCCACTTAGCATTCCTGCTGTTTGGTGGTTTAAGTCTCTGAAGAAATCCCTTTCATTAGCCTGCGCTGCCAGCTACACCTGGAAATGCTGCAGTTACGAGCTCCATCATCAGCTCTCTGAGTTGTGAATTCCCTCACTGCTGCTGTGACCTTAGCTTCCCACTATTCACTTCTTTAAGTAAAGCCAGCTAAGTAAGGATGCCACGAGGACTACACCCTTACAGTGGGGACTGCAGTACTTTTCACATCACTTGTATTTATTTTCTCGATTTGAAGGCCATTAAAACAATATTCATCTTCTGTGGCTCAGGAACACATTCCAGCGAGGTCAAATGATCTCTTTCATCATACAAAGCAGACACTTTAGATATATCAAGTCCTCCCTGTCTGTTTAAGATGCAGCTCACACTGACAGCCAAGCACTGATGTGGAGATCTAAAGACACCCAGCCCAGGCTTATTTGTTTGATTTCTGCCTCTCACACAAAGTGAATTAGCTGTTAAGGTTTCCATCAGGGGTTCAGTCAGTGGGTTGCTTGGCTTGCGTGGAGAATGCTTCTTTGGCTTTGTAAAATTGTTAAGAGGGTGAAAGGTGGCAACTTTTAAACTGTGATTTATAAGTTTCATAGTTTCATTCAGGGTTGGAAGGGACCACAAGGATCATCTAGTTCCAACCCCCCTGCCATGGGCAGGGACACCCCACACTAGATCAGGCTGCTCAGAGCCTCATCCAGCCTGCTCTTAAACACCTCCAGGGACGGGGCCTCGACCACCTCCCTGGACAACACATTCCAGGGTTTCACCACTCTCATGGTGAAGAACCTCCTCCTCATATCTAGCCTGAATCTCTGTCTTGCACAATGCTACTTCAAATCACTGGTTTTGCAGAACTGTATATTGCCACAACAGTTCCCAGAGCTTGCACCAAACCCTCTTTCCAAACTGCTGTAAAATTTGAGTAAAATAAGCAAAAAAAATTCTGAAGTTTCCCTAGCTGGTGGCACATGTGGCAATCAAGACAGCCAGAAAATCCCAAATTCTCACTGCATTTCTATAGCAACCAGTATCAAACCCATCATGGCTCAGTTCTTTTATATATCACAGAATTGTCAGGGTTAGAAGGGACCTCAAGGATCAGCCAGTTCCAAGCCCCCATATGCCATGGCCAGGGACACCTCACACTACAGCAGGTTGCTCACAGCCACATCCAGCCTGGCTGCAAAAACCTCCAGGCATGAGGCTTCCACCACCACCCTGGGCAACCTGTGCCAGTCTCTCACCACCCTCATGGGGAACAACTTCTTCCTCACATCCAATCTCAATCTACCCATTTCGAGTTTTGTTCCATTGTTCCCAGCCCTATCACTCCCTGATGTCCTCAAAAGTCCCTCCCCAGCTTTCTTGGAGCCCCGTTCAGATACTGGAAGGCCACAATTAGGTCTCCTAGGACTTACATATAGTCATTGATATTATTTTAAGTGTAATTTGGTGAGTATTTGCTGAGTGGATTATCCTGGCCAGATCAAAACATTACAGCAAATCATGCTAAAGAGAAGGATTTCAAAAGGTTATTTCTTTGGCTGCTTGAACTACTCAAATATTTATCCCACTCATCACCGTTACTATTCTAAAGTAGCCTTTGCTATTTCATGCACATCTTTCACCTCATTATAGTTGCAGCTCCTTCTCTCATGCTTTAACTCACTTAACTAGAAAAAAAAATTGATTGTTCCATGCTCTTTTTGTAGCTCTTCCTTGATTTTTGTTTTTCAGCTGGGCCAGTGTTCATGGGCATCTACACAGTGCTCAGCAGGGAGGGGGCCTACAGGAAAGCTGGGGAGGGACTTTTTAGGGTGTCAAGGAATCACAGTATCACAGTATCACCAAGGTTGGAAGAGACCTCAAAGATCACCAAGTCCAACCTGTCACCACAGACCTCATGACTAAACCATGGCACCAAGTGCCACGTCCAATCCCCTCTTGAACACCTCCAGGGATGGTGACTCCACCACCTCCCTGAGCGGTACATTCCAATGGTGAATGACTCTCTCAGTAAAGAACTTTCTCCTCACCTCCAGCCTAAACTTCTCCTGGTGCAGCTTGTGACTGTGTCCTCTTGTTCTGGTGCTGGTTGCTAGAGAGAAGAGACCAACCCCTTCCTGGCTACAACCACCCCTCAGGTAGTTGTAGAGAGCAATGAGGTCTCCCCTGAGCCTCCTCTTCTCCAGGCTAAACATTCCCAGCTCCCTCAGCCTCTCCTCATAGGGCTGTGCTCAAGGCCTCTCACCAGCCTTGTTGCTTTTTGAATGATAGGACTGGGGTGAATGGAGCCAAACTAGAAGTGGGGAGATTTAGATTGGGTGTTAGGAAGAAGTTGTTCCCCATGAGGGTGGTGAGAGACTGGCACAGGTTGCCCAGGGAGGTGGTGGAAGCCTCATGCCTGGAGGTTTTTGCAGCCAGGCTGGATGTGGCTGTGAGCAAGCTGCTGTAATGTGAGGTGTCCCTGGCCATGGCAGGGTGGTTGGAACTGGCTGATCCTTGAGGTCCCTTCCAACCCTGACAATTCTGTGACTCATTGATACGTGGACTAATCCACCAAAAAATCCAGCACAAACACTTTATGCTTCTATTTTAGGTCTCATTTATGCTGGAGGTGTTTAACACTGCACAGAGTAATCATACCTACCTTATCTATCTATCTAGCTAGCTACCTATCTATCAATTTATTTTTGCGTTCCAGAGTTGCAAGGCTTGAGGGACTCCAGCTTCCACTCTCCAAATGATTGCTTAACATCCTACTACACCGAGTGCCTCCTCATTCAGCACTTCTGAATTCTTCAGTGGGCAATCACAGAGCACACTCTCTGGCTAATCTACCATGAGCCTCATCCTCAGAACTTGTGAGGGATAAGTGTGAAATGGCAGCTGACATGAGAGTAGGACTCTGAATGAAGTTACATTAAGATGATTACACAAAGTAATGTAGACAAGGACATGGCTTGCTATGAATCATAGTGCTTTTTCTGCAGGCTTGCAAGGCAATGGTCTGCTGCACAGGGACTGGGTTGCTGGGGTTTATTTTTAGGAACAAAAATTGATCCTCTCTTCTTCATTAGTGGCTCTCAGCTTTATCCTGTGAGAATAATTCTGCACTGGTGCATTGTTACTCCATAATTCAGACAAATTCTATGTAATTAGTTTTTAATGTGTCTTCATGAAATCTAAATCTTTAATCAGTATTGATGGATTTCTTTGAATTCTATCCAACTTTCTGGTGCCAGCTTGTCCAGGATTCAAACTTACTCCTTCCAGCACTGCAGAACAAAAGGACAATTTGCTTCTGCAATACAGTGTGATCCAGCAGGGAAGATGTTAGACTGGGTACACTGGTGACCAAAACATGGAGTGTGACCTACATTTGCATTCTGATGCGTACACTCCATAATTAGAGAACATGAGGATTTCCAGGCTTCAAACTGATTTAATACTGATAAAGGCCATTTAAAAGTCAGAAAGGCTGGCATTGCTTGGTAAGAATAGAGCTCACGCATTCAAATGTTCCACTTACACCAATGGCAAATAATAAGGAGAGAAGGTTAACAGCAATGCCTCAGTATACAATGCTGTATCACACACAAGACTTCTGTCAACTGGATATCAATTCCCTTTTACAGACCTAGCTTGCACATGGACACAGAGTCTTAAAGCCATCAGCTGGAGGCCTGCCTACCATAAAAAATTACCAAATGCTTCCATACCAATTGCTATTCTGTCTTGCATCCCTTATGCCTCATCTCCTTTGGAAACCTTTAATGAAATACCTTATCAGACATTTACACAGCTATGGCCTGCCCTGCTCTGCAGGAAGCTGTCTAAAGCAGACTCTCAGGTGAATCCCAAGAGAAGATGTGTCAGCTGAGCTGGAGCAGCCTGGCAAGTTGGCTGCTCTTCATTTGCACCTCGTTAATATTTGAAGCAAGAGGCTTTGTCCCACAAATGCCAAACACAGAAATGGACAGCACTGAGTAAGCATCTGGGAAGCTGCAGTGCTGGAGAGAAGAGTTAGGCACAGTCTTGGGACTTGACATTTTCTGAGACAATAACAGAAATACAGTAGTTGGTGCAACAGGACTGGTGGCTCCCCACAGCCTTCCCTCCACAGCTGTGACCTTTCCTTCCCCGCTTTTCCTTGGCACCACCAAGGGGAAGAAGATGTGTAGCAATATGCCAGCCATGCTACAGAGGGAAACAAGTGACACAAGAATAGGAACTCCAAAATCCCCTCCCTTGTGCTGATGGAACAGGCAGGATATGGTGTGGTAAGGTGTGTTTATTCCAGAGAGAGGCAAGAGCTTGCTTGCTCTCCTCTGCTAACCACATCACTGGAAAGGAAGCATTGCAATTTTTTTTTTTGTTATCTGAGTGCTTCTGAACTGAATAAAAGATCTCTTTGATGTTGGTATGGATGCAGGCATAGCTGGATATCTACCTCACCAGGATAATCTGTCTTTCCTTCCTGTAATCCCAATTGAGCAAACCACTCCTCCAGACAACGGCAAGCGTTAAGTGCGTGCCGTAAGTCGTGCTGAGTTTAGCCTTCAGCACACAATTAAATGCCTTGCAGAAACCAGATGTAAGCATTCCTGGCTGACCTGAGGCCACAGCAAGGGCTGCAGAAGCTCCTGGAACATAATAGCAACTATAGAGCAGATTTCCTTGCTCTCTTCTCCCTTTATGCTCAAAGCAAAGCCCTGCTCAAAGGCAGTTTGCAGCAGCTTTTCAAAGGAGAGAGTGTTAGGGTTTGTATCTGTCATATAGCTAAGCATTTTTCTGCAGAAATGGGTGCAAGGCACCCATGAGGGTGGTGAGACATTGACACAGGGAGGTGGTGGAAGCCTCATCCCGGAGGGTTTTAAGGCCAGGCTGGATGTGGCTGTGAGAAATTTGATCTTGTGTGAGGTGTCTCTGCCCATGGCAGCAGGGCTGGAACTGGATGATCCTTGTGGTCCCTTCCAACCCTGACAATTCTATGCTTGTATAACTGTGATGTTTGGTCAGGAAGGCAATTCTTCCATTTGGTAAAAAAGAAAACCCTCAACAGCCATAGCCATAGATCAAGCTCCTCTAAACCACTAAAATTAAGGAAGAGTTCTTCAGAGATCCCCCATAAACACGGTGAGTGAAGCCAATTAAAAGGCCAGCTGCCACTTGCTATTCCACACATGAACCTAACTTGTCTCAGTATGGAGGTTTTAGGCTATGCCTTTAAAATTTAGCTGCAGATTTTGAACAGAAAGGTAGAAAAACATAAATAAATCACTATTGGGTGTAAAAAGGAAAAGAAAAGATTATTCTAAACAAATTCCTTGGATGAAAGTCTGGGATAAGAGAAGCTGTATCATAACAATTCTTCACATTTCACTTCCATTCCCATTCCTTTTCACCTCTCCTCTGATCTTGGCTGTTATTGCTTTGCATGTGAGATAACGTGCTGCTTCCGGATGGCCTTGAGATAAGCTAACCCACTGCTCTCTCAGCTTCTCTCTCCCTTGGTACAGGGGGGTCTAAGAGGTTGGGCAGTGGAGCAGTTTCCCTGGTCTCTTTTTGTCCGGGGAGGGGGTTTCCTGTTGTTTGCCAATTTTAAGTATCTGTACAACATTGTAACTCCTGCATATTTTGTACATATTCATTGCATTCCATTGCAGAGTGTAGATTTTGCTTGTCAATACAGCTTCATTTGCTTCTAACTGAGTTGGTCTGGCTTAAAAGTTAATGCTGGGGGGGTGGGGGTGGGTGGGTGTGGAACTTCAACCCGCCACATTAGACTCAGGCTCTAGAATGGATGCCTTGTAGTATCTGCCTAATCACATGATGGCGACCGAACATCTCCATCCTCGTAAAGAGGTCTTTAAACAGCACCACTCTACCTCTCTTCTTACAGATGAGAGCAACCATAATGTCTGTTGTGTCAGAAGATGAATAAAACATGAAACTGATTTCAGTGACATGGGGACAGGCTGTCTCAGGCACTCCAGTGAATAGAGGACCAGTGCTGGAAAAATGAAACCTCGCCTTAATGGTTTATGAACTCCCTTGTGCCTCGCCAACCATCAGCCAAAACTCCCCATGCCCAGCTCAGAGTTTTCCATGCAGTTGTCCCCAAAATACAGAACAACAAATGCTGATATTGTTTTTTATTTCTTGTGCCACTGTTAATGCTTTAGTTTCTTTAAAGCAGCTCTCTCCTTCCTGATACACGTTCTTGCTGTGTGGGAATGGTGGAGCTCACTTCCCTTACAAGCATGCAGTTAGGCACAATCAAGCCAGCAAATGGATTCTGTAAGATCTGGGGGAGGGGGGGGGTGGGGGGTGGGTTTTTATAGCATTTATATTGCATTCTTTGTTCCTGGAGAATACAAATATAGATTATGACTATGATTTACCTAAATATGGAAGCTGTGCATATATCTTTTCTAACAAGATGAGAGGCAATTTCCTAAGATCATTTATACACAGTATGTGAAAACTGCACTTATCTTATGAAAGGAAGTCATTCCTGTTCTGAAGTTGAAGAGAATGCTTTATGATGCAGAGCAAAGGTGGCTTCTCCTCCTTTTTTAGAGGCAATTATTATTTTTAATTAGAAAGCTGACCTTTAAAATTTTCTTTCTGTTCCTCAACTACACCTAGTATGCCTCCCCCTCCCCGCTATAATTACTTTCCTCTGCAGACAGCAGGGGACCATTGTCCTTGACCATTCACAGCTATGAACCACAACCAGAGTAGTATAAGCATCAAGTGTGCAAAATTTAGAGGATTTATTGCTAATGAAGTTGATTTAATTTTTCAACAGGGAGTTGGGGTGGTACACACCTTCCTACCCTAGTCACACAGGTGTCATTTTTTTCAGCAGGGTAAGAGGGAGGTGCTTATCCTTACTTATCCCCATATCACAGGATGTTAGGGGTTGGAAGGGACCTCCAAAGATGCTTCAAGTCCAATCCCCCTGCCAGAGCAGGACCATAGTATCCAGCATAGGTCACACAGGAACACATCCAGATGGGGCTGAAAAGTCTCCAGAGGAGACTCCACAAGCTCTCTGGGCAGCCTGCTCCAGTGCTCTGTGACCCTCAGAGTGAAGAAGTTCCCCCTGATGCTGAGGTGGAACCTCCTGTGCTGGAGTTTCTATCCATTGACACCTTGTCCTATCCCATGGTGCAAGCGAGCAGAGCCTGTCCCTGTCCCTTCCTTCCTGCCTCCAGCCCTTAGATATTGATAGACATTGACTAAATCCCCTCTCAGTCCTCTCTTCTCCAGACTGAACAGCCCCAGGGCTCTCAGCCTCTCCTCACCAGGCAGTGCTGCAGTCCCTTCAGCACTCTTGTAGCCCTCCCCTGGACTATCTCCAGCAGATTCCTGGAGCTCAGGAGCTCCTGAACTGGAGAGCCCAAAACTCGATGCAATATTACAGGTGAGGTCTCACCAGGGCAGATTACTACTACTACTACAACTATGACTACGACTACAACTACTACTACTACGACTATGACTACTACTACTACTACTAAATTAATAAATAATTTTTTTAAAAAATCAATAAGAGTTGAGATTACAGAAGATAGGATGATCAGAGGGCTGGAGCACCTCTCCTATGAGGACAAACTGAAGAAGTTGGGGCTGTTCAGTCTGGAGAAGGGAAGGCTCCCAGGTGACCTAATTGTGGCCTTCCAATATCTGAAGGGGGCAGGGAGCCTACAAGAAGGCTGGGGAGGGACTTCTCAGGATCTCAGGTAGTGATAGGACTAGGGGGAATGGAATGAAGCTGGAGGTGGGGAGATTCAGGCTGGATGTGAGGAGGAAGTTCTTCACCATGAGAGTGGTGAAGCCCTGGAATGGGTTGTCCAGGGAGGTGGTTGAGGCCCTGTCCCTGGAGGTGTTTAAGCTCAGGCTGGATGAGGCTCTGTCCAGCCTGATGCAGTGTGGAGTGTCCCTGTCCATGGCAGGTGGATTGGAACTAGATGATCCTTGTGGTCCCTACCAACCCTGACTATGATACTACTATGATACTATGAAGATATAGGGGAAAAAAGACCCAAGTGAATAACAGACATAATGGAAAATGAAACAGATATTAGGCATCCACCCAGCAGCAATTTCTTACAGGCACCATAAAGCACCCAGAAGAAGCCATTTAAGTAAGAGCAAGAAAAATCTCATTGTCATGAGTCATTGTTTAACTGCCTGTGAGAAGGGACACATGTCCGTGCTTGAGAAGAAACATCAGGATTTGTGTCTCCTAGCCCGAAGGTAACAAGCAGCTTTGCAAAGTAAGAAAGCAATCCTGCTGGCAGAACATCCTCCTTGTGCTTTTGCAGCGCTGGAGCCCGAGGTGGCAGTGTTACCTTCAGGGACTGCTCTCTGCAGCCCGGGAAAGAGGCAGGAGCACCAGCCTGCAAGGATTCTAGCACACTCCCACCAAATGACTTCACTCTCTTACAGAGAAAGAGAGGTATTGTCTCAAACAGAACTTTGGTCTCAATAACAATTTTTCAGAAGACATAGAATCATAAAATCACAGAATGGTCCAGGCCAGAAGGGACTTCCAGAGCTCATGCAGTCCAACCTCCTTGCAGTCAGCAGGGACATCCCCAACTGGATCAGGCTGCCCAGGGCCTCCTCCAGCCTCACCTGGAAGATCTCCAGGGAAGGAGCCTCAACCACCTCCCTGGGCAACCTCTGCCAGTCTTCCACCACCCTCATAGGAAAGAACTTGTTCCTCACATCCAATCTAAATCTGCTCTGCTCCAGTTTGAAGCCATTGTCCCAGGTCCTGTCCCTGCAGGCCTTTGCAAACAGTCTCTCCCCAGCCTTCCTGTAGCCTCCTTCAGGTCCTGGCAGGCTGCTCTTAGGTCTCCCTGGAGCCTTCTCTTCCCCAGGCTGAACACCCCCAGCGCACTCAGCCTGTCCTTGCAGCAAAGCAGCTCCAATCATTTCATGGCCTCCTCTGGACCCTCTCCATCAGCTCCATGTCCTTCCTGTGCTGAGGGCTCCAGACCTGCACACAGTACTTCAGGTGAGGTCTCATCAGAGCAGAGCTAAGTGGCAGAATCACCTCTCTGGCTCTGCTGGCAATGCTGCTTTGGATGCAGCCCAGGCTGTGATTTGCCTTCTGTGGTGCAAGCTCACACTGTCAGCTCCTGGCCAGCTTCTCATCCATCAGCACCCCCAAGTCCTTTTCCTCAGGGCTGCTTTCTCTCACATTCTCCCCAGTCTGCATTGACAGTGAGGATTGTCCCAGCCCAGGCATCACCATTTTCAGTCGCAATCACAGGTGCACTGTTATTCTAATGTTGTGCTTCTTCCTCTTGTGTCTGAAAACAAACTGCAGGAGGGAGCTCAAAACATTTGAACCTGATCCTGAACACGGAGAACTTTTGAGGACACCTCCACTGTATTTGTAGAAACACAGAATCACAGAATTGTCAGGGTTGGAAGAGACCTCAAGGATCACCCAGTCCCAACCCCCCTGCCATGGCCAGGGACACCTCACACTACAGCAGGTTGCTCACAGCCACATCCAGCCTGAGGCTTTCACCACCTCCCTGGGCAACCTGTGCCAGTCTCTCACCACCCTCATGGGGAACAACTTCTTCCTAACATCCAATCTCAGTCTACTCATTTCTAGCTTTGCTCCATTCCCCCCAGTCCTATCACTCCCTGACACCCTCAAAAGTCCCTCCCCAGCTTTCTTGGAGCCCCCTTCAGATACTGGAAGGCCACAAGAAGGTCTCCTGGGAGCCTTCTCCTCTCCAGACTGAACAGCCCCAACTCCCTCAGTCTGTCTCTATAGCAGAGCAGCTCCAGCCCTCTGTTCATGTAGGAGCATTCATTCTGCTAGTGCAGACAGACTAGACAGTGATTTTGCCATCAGCTGCACAGGAAGCAAAGGCTGGCATGCTCCATTTCTTCACAATGTCTTTTAAAAGTGACAGCCATAAAGAGGAGCTAATGTTTCAAAGCCCTAGCCACCCACAAAATTGATGGAGAAAAAGATAATTGCTAGGAGTATGTTATCAGCAAAACTGCATTATGGCTTGAAAATGCACAAACATTGTCTGCATTCAGCAGGCCACACACTAATGAGATTGTCTCTTGCAGTTGCAGTTGATAGGGGAGCAGAACAGCTCTCTAATTAGGTTTACAGACCAGGGGCATACATTGTCTTCTCAGCACTAGCCACAATCTGCTGCACAGAAAGGAAATGAGACACAAGGTGATTAGGGGACTTGAGCATCTCCCCTGTGAAGAGAGACCGAGTGCCTTGGGGTTCTTTAGTCTAGAGAATAGAAGGCTGAGTGGGGATCTGATCAATGTCTATCAATAGCTGAGGGGTGGGTGTCAAGTGGAGGGGGCCAAGCTCTTTTCAATAGTGCACAGGAATAAGCCAAGGAACAGACAAACTTGACCAGAGAAGGTTTCAGCTCAATATGAGGGGCCCAGAACTGGACACAGGACTCAAGGTGTGGCCTAACCAGTGCTGAGTACAGGGCAGAATGACTTCCCTGCTCCGGCTGGCCACACTGTTCCTGATACAGGCCAGGATGGCATTGGTCTTCTTGGCCCCCTGGGCACACTGCTGGTTCATGTTCTGCTGCTGTCAACCAGTACCCCCAGGCCCCTTTCTGCCTGGCTGCTCCTCTGCCACTCTCTTCACAGCCTGTAGCACTGCATGGGGTTGTTGTGGCCAAAGGGCAGAACCCAGCACTTGGACTTGTTAAATGCCATCCTGTTGGACCCTGCCCATCTGTCCATCTGTCCAACCTGGCAAGGTCCCTCTGCAGAGCCCTCCTTTTTTTGCTGGGATAGAAGATAAGGGAGGGCAGTTACAGTGGTTGCAAAGCTTGTGACGCAGCAAGAGCATGAAGGATTACATTCTGCTTCTATTTTGAAGAGGCAATCACAGTATTCTTTTGGAAAGCATTAAGAATGCAATGTCACAGCATTCAAAGAAAAAAAATTACAAGAATCCAAATCTGACATTTTAAAATCAATATATTTTCTTCCTGAAATCAGTCATCAAAACCAACAGATTCAGTTCACTCACAGGGTGTATCTGCAATGAGTTTTTCAATTAACCATCACTTGCTGAATAAACCCTGAAGGAGAACTGAGCCTATCTTACACTTTACTACGTAAATAAATGTGTCAGAAGCTGGAAAACCAGCAGGACAAAGGTTCTCCCAGGGTTATCAAAGAAACCCATTACCTGTGAAACCCTTTCATTCACTGATTGTCATTTTAAATTGCTGAACAAGCTTTTTGATGGAGTCAGTCACCACATGGGGACCTTCTAGCATACTGAGCACAGTTTCAGTCTGAACCTGAGAGCAAGGGCCTTCTGTTGCCACACAAACCTCTCACCACAGCATCATATTGGTGTGAAAGGCTTCAGAAGAGGCACTGGAAGAGATGAACACAGCTGAGCAGCTGGGGACTTGCTCTATAGAACCCTGTGGTGGGTTGAAATTTTCCCCCCAACATTAACTTTGCCAGACCAGCTCAGCTGGAAGGAAAGGAACACTGTATTTACAGGCAAAACTACACTCTACAATGGAATGCAAGGAATATGTAGAAAATATCCAGGATTTGCAATATTTACATGTATGTACAATTAACAAGCAGCACAAGAACCCCCCCTAGCTTCTCCCTTCCTGCCTCCCACTGACCCCCCTGTACAAAAGAAGAGACAAGGGAAAGGAGCAGAGAAGCTAATACCCAAACAATGCAGCCAAGGCCAAGCAGAAGCAAGCTGGGAGAGGAGAGGGGAGGGGAGGTGAAGGGAGGGAAGGGGAATTGAATTGTTGTGGTACAACCAATCTTATGGTAGGTATCTCTCCAATGGAATTGTTTAGAATGATCTCTATTTTCTTTTTCACACCCAGTAGTGATTTATTTACATTTTACTACTTTTCTGCTCAAGATCTGTGAAGAATTTTAAAGGCATAGCCTAAAGCTCCCACAAGCCCTTTACTGAGCACTGAATATGGAGATGAGCCATATGTATGCTGCCCCTCTTCCTTGGTGTACCTTGAACTCAGCCAAGCCTAATGCTGAGCTGTGTTCCTGGTCTCTGAAAGCTCTGAGCTCCACCCAAGTAGTTTAGCATAACCTCCCAGGCAATGCTATGATTTCCAGATACTTTTACTGCCAGCTGGGCTCAGAAATAAATTTGTTTTAAAATCAAGAATTCCCTCTAACCTTGTGACTCTAAACCCAGATGCATGTGGAAAAGTCAGGCAGAGGAGACCTGTGGGAGCTGTTTGAGGAAGGAGATGCTCAGACAGTTTCACAGCTTCAGCACTAATAATCACTTGGCACGTGGCACTTTTCTCCTTCGGGGCTCCACGTTTACCAAATGTTAGACCTCAGCTCTAACACCCCTCAGAGGAGGTATTGGCTGGGGTGTCATTGCTGAAACCTCATATAAAAACTTCCGTGATTACTCCTTAAATATCATTTTGAGTGTACAATTTACTGAATTAAATGAAAAGTGCTTTTTTCAGCCTTTCACAAAGACTAAACACCTGGTTCCTACCTGACTTATCCCATCTCCCCATCTCAACCTCTGCATTTTCTTCCTCCTACCTTGCTTTCCTCATTCCACAGTGGATCATTTACAACAATTTCTTAGAATGAATGACAGAGTATCTTCAGTCATTTTTCTGCATGATAGAAGGCACCTTGCTTAAGAGCAGGAGAAAAATAATCACAGTATCACAGTATCACCAAGGTTGGAAAAGACCTCAAAGATCACCAAGACCAACCTGTCACCACAGACCTCATGATTAGACCATGCAACCAAGCGCCATGTCCAAACCCCTCTTGAACCCCTCCAGGGACGGTGACTCCACCACCTCCCTGGGCAGCACATTCCAATGGTGAATGACTCTCTCTGTGAAGAACTTTCTGCTCACATTGAGCCTCCCCTGGTGCAGTTTGAGACTGTGTCCTCTTGTTCTAGTGCTGGCTGCCTGAGTGAAGAGACCAACCCCCTCCTGGCTACAACCCCCTTCAGGTGGTTGTAGACAGCAATGAGGTCTCCCCTGAGCCTTCTCTTCTCCAGGCTAAACAACCCCAGCTCCCTCAGCCTCTCCTCGTAGGGCTTGTGCTCAAGGCCTCTTACAGACAAGCCCTTCACTGACAACTGCAAACATTTCCAAGTGTTCTTGATGGACAGTAACATAACTTGGAATAATCTTCATTAAAAACTGAAAGCTGTTTTGAAAGGACTAGTTCAAGAAGATAACCTAAACCCAGTGACCACACTGACTGATGAGAATGGTCCAGAAAAGTGGTTATGGTTTTTGCTCTGCTTGGTTTTGGAAGAATCTTGTTCAGCAGCTACTGAAAAAAAAATCTGTTTGTGTTAGGGAGGAGAATGGGTGAGGAAACAACACTCACTTAAAAAAATCCTAAAGCATAAGGGATTTGTTAGCTTTCAGTAAGAAAATGTAGTGGGAACATATTGATATGTGCCCCCCTACCATCATAGAATCATTGTCAGGGGTGGAAGGGACCTCAAGGAGCATCCAGCTCCAACCCCCCTGCCATAGGCAGGGACACCTCACACTACAGCAGGTTGCTCACAGCCACATCCAGCCTGGCCTGAAAAACCTCCAGGGATGAGGCTTCCACCACCTTCAGGGGTGAGGCTCTTCATTAAGAATATTTGGCACAAAATAGATCTGCATTTACTTTTTCTGGGTTTTGTTGTGTTGTTTGGCTATTTTTTTAAGATACAGAAATAAATATTGATTTTAAAGTCCAACATTAAAGATAAACACTGATAAATTATCATCAGTTTGTCAAAGAGCAAGCATGTGCAGCACATGAAATGTTGTTTGTCTGCAGAAGATATGCTGAATAGTATACATCCAAGTTTAACACCATTTCAGCCCAGGCATTTGTCACGGGCAGCTCTCTTATTAGTTAGCATGCCTAGGACTCTAAAAGCACATTAAAAAGAAAAAGAGAGAGAGAACTACAGAATCACAGAATGTTAGGGGCTGGAAGGGAAATCAAAAGCTCAGCCAGTCCAACCCCCTGCCAGAGCAGAAGCACCTAGAGCAGATCACACAGGAACACATCCAGGTAGGGCTTGAATGTATCACAGTATCACAGTATCACAGTATCACTTAGGTTGGAAAGGACCTCGAGGATCATCGAGTCCAACCTATCAACACAGACCCCATGACTAGACCATGGCACCAAGTGCCACGTCCAATCTCCCCTTGAACGCCTCCAGGGTCGATGACTCAACCACCTCCCTGGGCAACCCGTTCCAATGCCGAATGACTCGCTCGGTGAAGAACTTCCTCCTCACCTCGAGTCTGAACCTCCCCTGGCGCAGCTTGAGACTGTGTCCCCTTGTTCTGGTGCTGGTTGCCTGGGAGAAGAGGCCAACTCCCTCCTGGCTACAACCACCCTTCAGGTAGTTGTAGAGGGCAATAAGGTCACCCCTGAGCCTCCTCTTCTCCAGGCTAAACAATCCCAGCTCCCTCAGCCTCTCCTCATAGGGCTGTGTTCAAGGCCTCTCACCAGCCTTGTTGCCCTTCTCTGGACACGCTCAAGTGTCTCAATGTCCTTCTTAAACTGAGGAGCCCAGAACTGGACACAGGACTCAAGGTGCGGCCTAACCAGAGCAGAGTACAGGGGCACTATGACCTCCCTGCTCCTGCTGGCCACACTATTCCTAATGCAGGCCAGGATGCTATTGGCCCTCCTGGCCACCTGGGCACACTGCTGGCTCATACTCAGGTGGCTGTCGATCAGCACCCCCAGGTCCCTCTCTGTCTGGGAGCTCTCCAGCCACTCTGACCCCAGCCTGTAGCTCTGCATGGGATTGCCGTAGCCAAAGTGCAGCACTCGGCACTTGGACTTGTTGAAAGCCATCCCATTGGACTCTGCCCATCTGTCCAGTCGGTCGAGGTCCCTCTGCAGAGCCTTTCTACCCTCTAATTGACTAACATCTGCCCCTAACTTTGTGTCATCTGCAAACTTGCTGATGATTGACTCTACCCCTTCATCCAGATCATCAACGAATATGTTGAAGAGGACAGGGCCCAGCACTGATCCCTGGGGGACACCACTGGTGACTGGCCTCCAGCTGGATGCGGCACCGTTCACCACCACTCTCTGGGCCCGGCCCTCCAGCCAGTTCCTAACCCAGCACAGAGTGTAGTGGTCCAATCCACAGGCTGACAGCTTAGTCAGCAGTTTGCTGTGGGGGACGGTGTCAAAGGCCTTGCTGAAGTCTAGGTAGACCACATCCACAGGCCTCCCCACATCCACCAGGCGGGTCACCTGATCATAGAAGGAGATCAGGTTGGAGAGGCAGGATCTGCCCTTCCTGAATCCATGTTGGCTGGACCTGAGCCCTTGGCCATCCTTCAGGTGCGCAGTTATTGCCACCAGGATAATCTGCTCCATCACTTTCCCTGGCACTGAGGTCAGGCTGACCTCAGTGACCTCGGCTGAATGTCTTCAGAGGTAGAGACTCCACAAGCCCCCTGGGCAGCCTGCTCCAGGGTTCTGTCACCCTCACAGGGAAAAAATTCTTCCTCCTGTTTCCATGCAACTTCCTCTGCCTCAGCTTCCACCACTGCCCCTTGTGCTGGCATTGGGCATCACCCAGCAGAGCCTGGCTCCAGCCTCTGGGCACTCACCCTGCACATCTTTATCAACAGGAATGAGGTCACCTCTCTGGCTGCTTCTCTCCAAGCTACAGAGCCCTCAGGCTCTCCTCTTAAGGAAGATCTTCCACTGCCTTCATCATCTTTGTGTCTCTGCACTCGACTCTCTAGTAACTCCCTGTCCCTCTTGAACTGAGGGGCCCAGAACACAATATCCCGGAGGAGGTCTCAGCAGGGCAGAGTAGAGGGGGAGGAGAACATTTGCTTTTTTTCTTTTAACTGAGGTGTCTCAAAGATAAATTTAGTAAGAAATGGTGGGAAAAAAAAGTATTACAATCTTGATAAGCAGAATATTTACATACTCAGATAGTATTTAATAAATCTTTAAGATTTAAAATATTTATAGCTTGCATTAGGCATTCAAGGCTTAAGTATCATAGTGTCATAGTATCAGTCAGAGTTGGAAGGGACCACAAGGATCATCTAGTTCCAACCCCCCTGCCATGGGCAGGGACACCCCACACTAGATCAGCCTGGCCAGAACCTCATCCAGCCTGAGCTTAAACACCTCCAGGGACAGGGCCTCAACCACCTCCCTGGACAACCCATTCCAGGGCTTCACCACTCTCATGCTGAAGAACTTCCTCCTCACATCCAGCCTGAATCTCCCCACCTCCAGCTTCATCCCATTCCCCCTAGTCCTATCACTACCTGATATTCTGAGAAGTCCTTTCCCAGCATTCTTGTAGGCCCCCTTCAGATATTGGAAGGCCGCAATTAGGTCACGCTGGAGCCTTCTCTTCTCCAGCCTGGACAGCCCCAACTCCTTCAGTCTGTCCTCATAGGACAGGTGCTCCAGCCCTCCGATCATCCTTGAGGCGGTAGTTGGAACTCTCCTTAGCAGCTTGGATCCCCACAAGTCCATGGGACCAGATGGGATTCATCCTAGGGTGCTGAGAGAGCTGGCAGATGAGCTGGCCAAGCCACTCTCCATAATTTTCCAGCAGTCCTGGCTCACTGGCGAGGTCCCAGAGGACTGGAAGCTGGCCAACGTGGTGCCCATCCATAAGAAGGGCCGGTTGGATGAGCCAGGGAATTACAGGCCTGTCAGCCTGACCTCAGTGCCAGGCAAGATCATGGAACAGGTCATCCTGAGTTCAATAACACAACACTTACAGGATGGCCAAGGGATCAGGCCTAGCCAGCATGGATTTAGGAAGGGCAGGTCCTGCCTGACCAACCTGATCTCCTTCTATGATCAGGTGACCCGCCTGGTGGATGTGGGGAGGCCTGTTGATGTAGTCTACCTGGACCTCAGCAAGGCCTTTGACACCGTCCCCCATAGCAAACTGCTGGCCAAGCTGTCAGCCCATGGCTTGGACGGGAGCACACTGCGATGGGTTAGGAACTGGCTGGAGGGCCGAGCCCAGAGAGTGGTGGTGAATGGTGCCACATCCAGCTGGCAACCAGTCACTAGTGGTGTGCCCCAAGGATCAGTGCTGGGCCCTGTGCTCTTTAACATCTTTATTGATGATCTGGATGAGGGCATTGAGTCCATCATCAGTAAATTTGCTGATGACACCAAGCTGGGGGCAAGAGTTGATCTGCTGGAGGGTAGAGAGGCTCTGCAGAGAGACCTGGACAGGCTGGACAGATGGGCAGAATCCAACGGCATGAGATTTAACACATCCAAATGCCGGGTTCTGCACATTGGCCACAACAACCCCATGCAGTGCTACAGGCTGGGGTCAGAGTGGCTAGAGAGCAGCCAGGCAGAGAGGGATCTGGGGGTGCTGGTTGATGGTAGGCTTAACATGAGCCTGCAGTGTGCCCAGGCAGCCAAGAGGGCCAATGGCATCCTGGCCTGCATCAAGAACAGTGTGGCCAGCAGGAGCAGGGAGGTCATTCTGCCCCTGTACACTGCACTGGTTAGGCCACACCTTGAGTACTGTGTCCAGTTCTGGGCCCCTCAGTTTAGGAAGGATGTTGACTTGCTGGAACGAGTCCAGAGAAGAGCAACAAAGTTGGTGAGGGGTTTGGAACACAAGCCCTATGAGGAGAGGCTGAGGGAGCTGGGGCTGCTTAGCCTGGAGAAGAGGAGACTTAGGGGTGACCTTATCACTCTCTACAACTACCTGAAGGGAGGTTGTAGACAGGCTGATGATGGTCTCTTCTCCCAGGCACCCAGTACCAGAACAAGAGGACACAGTCTCAAGCTGCGCCAGGGGAGGTTCAGGTTGGATGTTAGGAAGAAGTTCTATACAGAAAGAGTGATTGCGCTATGGAACGGGTTGCCCGGGGAGGTGGTGGAGTCGCCGTCATTGAAGGTGTTCAGGAGACTTGACGGGGTGCTTGGTGCCATGGGTTAGCTGTTTGGGTGGGTTGGATTGGTTGATGGGTTGGACACGATGATCTTGAAGGTCTCTTCCAACCTGGTTTGGTTTATTCTAATAAAGGTTTATTCTAATACTTGAGTTGTCCTGGTTATCAAAGAATCAAGCTTAACATTCTTAACCATGCAACACATGTAGGAAACCTCCTGGCAAGTTTGCCATCTGCTATAAATAATTTCCTCAACATTTGTTAGTTAGCTGCAGTACCTTTCATGAGCTGTCACATTGCAGACATATATAGATATATAGTGCAGCATTTAGTGGCAAATGCATCCGTTAACACCTACCAATTGATTTGTCAGTCCTTACACTTTCAAACCTTTCTTTTCCCTGCTGTCAATTCTAATAATTAAAAATAAATAAAAGCCCCCTAGAGTCACAGAAACACTCAGGTTGGAGCAGAGCCTCAGGATCACAAAGTCCAACCCAGAACCCTGCTCTACAAGGTTCACCCCTAAACCATAGCCCCAAGCACCACATCCAAACCACCTTGAAACACATCCAGGGTTTTTGACTCCACCACCTCCCTGGGCAGCACATTCCAGTCCCTGACCACTCTTGCCCTGAAAAAATATTTCCTACTGTCCAGTCTAAAGCTACCCAGTGGCAGCTTGAGGCCATTCCTTCTTGTTCTGTCACTAATTACCGGTGAGAAGAGACCAGCAGCAGCCTCTCCACAACCTCTTTTTCAGGTATTGGTATACAGCCATGAGGTCTCCCCTCAGCCTCCTCTGTTTCACACTGACCATCCCAGCTCCTTCAGTCTCTCTTCATCAGATTTATTCTCCGGGCCCTTCACAGCTTCCTTGCCCTCCTCTGCCCTGGCTCCACATCAGTCCTATATCCTTAGCAGACATTCTTGCTAACCAGCTCTACACCATGTCCAGCAACTGGCATGTAGGGATCTTTCAGACATCTCTCAGAACACGCACTGCTTCCTTCCCCTCACAGCTTTTCAGCTCCAATATACTTTCAGCCACTCCTTGTGCTGCTGCATTGTAAACTGTCTGCAGTCAAGATGTTGTAAGCTGTGAGGTCAACGCTTTGCAGATGCTGCCACCCAGCTAGCAGCAAAGGGCTATGGTTTCCTCTTGTAACTAGTGGCATTCCCTTTATTGTCTTTGCTAACCTTTGCAGTACTTGGAATGTCCATCTGTGTTCTGGGATTCAACTTCAACATTTCCTACACTAAAGAAGCTAATAAATTGACATCAATCCATTGCTCGCTCTTTGTTGAGAGGCGAGGAACATAAATCTCCTGTGTCAGCACGCATGTATGTGCATGGCTACACAGATCGATGTATAGGCTAAACGTGTCTGTGTTCCAGAAAGGGAATGGCTTTTGTGCAACAAGATACCAAAGCTATAAATCTCTCTTCCTAATTATCATCTGGAAAACTAAACAGCCACCTAAGACCGTGTGACTCTCTAATCCTTTAAGTAGTGACACACTTTTCACTGTAAATCCTGACAGCATGAGGTTTCAGACTTGTCACAGATTGAAACTGATGTTGAGCTGTAAACAGAATTTTCCTGAGTTTTGGGACAGTTCAGGAGGGGTGAAGGGAGGTTGTAGCCGGGGGGCGGTTGGTCTCTTCTCCCAGGCAACCAGCACCAGAACAAGAGGACACAGTCTCAAGCTGCACCAGGGGAAGTTTAAGCTCAAGGTGAGGAGAAAGTTCTTTACTGAGAGAGTCGTTCGCCATTGGAATGTGCCGCTCAGGGAGGTGGTGGAGTCACCATCCCTGGAGGTGTTCAAGAGGGGATTGGACGTGGCACTTGGTACCATGGTTTAGTCATGAGGTCTGTGGTGACAAGTTGGACTTGATGATCTTTGAGGTCACTTCCAACCTTGGTGATTCTGTGAATAGGTAGGTTAG
Organism: Melanerpes formicivorus; assembly: GCF_026170545.1. Lineage (NCBI taxonomy): Eukaryota > Metazoa > Chordata > Aves > Piciformes > Picidae > Melanerpes > Melanerpes formicivorus. Next base: position 2,733,560 of record NW_027142416.1, read on the forward strand.
AATACTTCCATTGGAGTATTGAACATCTTCTATCTTGCAGCAGAGTTGTTTTGTGCTCTCTTGGCTCTTGGCTGCTGCATCTTGCTGCATCACTTGTGGGGTTCAGGCTGTGCTATCTTCCTTCTGACCTTGGGTCTTTTCTGTTTGGTTTCTGTAAGAGGTACAAGGCGAAGGGGGAGATCAAGTTTGGCCTGGGGCCCTTTGTCCCTAAGGAGTAGGGGCAAGGGGAAATTGTGTGAGCTTTTATACTGTGTATATATATATATATATGTAAATGCACTCAGTACATGTTTATTGCATGTTAGACTGCTATATTTAGTTTCTTTTGCAAATACCATTCCATTTTCATTTCCATATTGTGAGTGTGGTGGATTTGTTCTCTGGAGTAGCTTTACCAACAGATAAACGACTGGGGGGGAATCTAGTTCAACCCATAACGAAAGTGCATGCTGCAATTCCTAGTCCATGAGTTAATGAAGATTAAACCTTTCCCACATAAAAAGCTTCCCAAGACACTGCTGTTGAAATGAGCTGAACTTGCTGTAATTTCAAGCCATCTTCCTACCCCTTGTATCACCACAGAACGAGTTCTTCAGAAGTCCTTTCTGCCCATGCTGCCCACTGTCTACTCCTAATGCTGATCAGAAAGGGGTAAGGAAATGTGACAGATGGAGGTTGTGCATTTGTAAACTGAACAGTTGAGATAATGGAGTGCCAGTGGAAATTGCTTTCTTGTGATGTACACCAAGGTGTAAGTATATTAGTGCAGGAGTGCAGAGTCAATCTGCCTTTCACTTCCATAGGGAAGAAAGGAAAATTTCTTGACTACAGCAAAGCAGCAATCTTCCTCTGAAGATGAATGATTCAGTGTAATGTAATAATATATAGGAAAGCAAGGCATGAAAATGAAGTCTGGAGCTTGGCTCCACTTCAGGGGTATGCAAAAAGATTGAGCATGTCCTGCTATAGCATGAATTCCATTCTGAAAGTTATCCCTGTCAAAGGCTTTTATTCCCTGGGAATTCAAATTTACTCTTATCCCTTTACACTTGTCAATGAATAATCTGACATGCTTCTCAGAGAAAGACTGCACATCCTGAACTGCTGCAAAAGACACCTGCTAAAAATAGTGTGTGATAATAGAATCATGGAGTCACAGAATGGTTTGGGTTGGAAGGGACCTCTGAAGGTCAGCTAGTCCCATCCCATCTGCAATCAGCAGGGACATCCTCAACTAAATCAGGCTGCTCAGAGCCCTGCTGAGACTCACCTTGAGTATCTCCAGGGATGGGACCCCAACCATCTCCCTGGGCAACCTGTTCCAGTGTTCCACCACCCTTCATGGAAAAGAGTTTTCTCATAATATTCAACTTAAATCTACTCTTCTCTAATTTTAAACCATTGCCTCTTGTCCTATCACTACAGGCCTTTGTGAACAGTCCCTCTGCAGCCTTCTTGGAGGCCCTCTTCAGCCTCAGTGATCAGGGCTGTACCATCATGCAGATGCACAGGTGCAAAATAAATTAGCAAGAGCTACCTTAATTCCATCTCTGAATGGTTGGCATCATACTCATGACACCATTTCCTTAATGCAATTTGCCTGCATTTGATAATAGCCACTAGAAAACAGCCCTCAGCTACGAGCCCAGCTGATGAACAGTGTGGCTGCAGGACCTTGGGCACTGAGCAGACAGACTCTGAGCAGAGCCATGTTTGAAGCCTACTGCTACAACTGCCAGCACATTTACTAAGCCCCATCATAAATGTGAAGATTGCAAGAAGGCACAGGAATCAACTCTGAGATAGCCACAATACAAGGGAGAAAGACTAGGAAGGGGTTGGCTTGTTTTGTTTAGCTGGATGGTTGGGGTTCTTCAAAACCCTTATTTTACTGAAGAAAAGCATGCACAGAAACAGCTGAAATCTTTACCCCCAAATCATGTAAGAAGTCTATGGGACAGCCAAGATTTGAACTCAAGAGTTCTTAGAACCATAGAATCACAGAGCTGTCAGGGTTGGAAGGGACCTCAAGGATCAGCCAGTTCCAAGCCCCCATATGCCATGGCCAGGGACACCTCACACTACAGCAGGTTGCTCACAGCCACATCCAGCCTGGCCTGAAAAACCTCCAGGGATGAGGCTTCCACCACCTCCCTGGGCAACCTGTGCCAGTCTCTCACCACCTTCATGGAGAACAACTTCTTCCTAACATCCAATCTCAATCTACTCATTTCTAGTTTTGCTTCATCCCCCTCCAGTCCTATCCACTCCCTGACATGCTCAAAAGTCCCTCCCCAGCTTTCTTGTAGCTCTCTTCAGATCCTGGAAGGCCATAATTAGGTCTCCTGGGAGCCTTCTCTTCTCCAGACTGAACAGCCCCAACTCCCTCAGTCTATCTCCATAGCAGAGCAGCTCCAGCCCTATGCTCCTCCTCGTGGCCCTTCTCTGGATACCTTCCAGCACGTCCAGATCCTTCCTGGAACAGAGGCTCCAGAACTGGACACAGTGCTCCAGGTGGGGTCTCACCAGAGCGGAGCAGAGGGCTAGTCTTTCCAGCTCCTTGTTCACAAGCATGTTTTCTTGAGATTTAAATGAGGTGAAATACTAACTAAAGTGTGGGACTACCCCCATTGTCCCCATATTCAACATTAGCAGCCTAAGCTGAAATGGGCTTCACCTTTGAAATGTCTCAGACATCCATCAAGTCACTAGGAGAGAGCCAGTAGCTTTTACAGCATTCATTTGAAACACCATTTTTCTAATGTTTTAATGTAGCACAAACGTTTCGAAAATTAAACCAGCACCGAGAGGGGATTCTGTAAGTATCTGAGGGCTGGGGCTCAGGAGGGAGGGGACAGGCTCTGCTCACTTGCACCCTGCAATAGGACAAGGGGCAATGGACAGAAACTCCAGCACAGGAGGTTCCACCTCAACATGAGGAGGAACTTCTTCACTGGGAGGGTCACAGAGCACTGGAACAGGCTGCCCAGAGAGGTTGTGGAGTCTCCTTCTCTGGAGACTTTCCAGCCCCATCTGGATGTGTTCCTGTGTGACCTGTGCTGGATTCCATGCTCTGGGAGGGGGCTCAGACACAATGATCTCTGGAGGTTTATTCCAACCCCTATCATCCTGTGATGCTGTGATTCAACCACATTAAATCCCACTAAATCTCGAACTGGCTCGTTTGCTCTCTGGCTACCTGCATCACAGCACCCCACTGTGACACCGCAACCTGAACCAGGCAGCCGGGGCTCCGGCTGCGCTCGGTGCTCTGTGCTGCAGCAGACGAACCACTGCCTATCTGGAGCCACTTCCCACACATCCAGGCTTGCATTCATAAATTCACACCAGGCAGCTGATGGGACAGGCTCATGGTTGCTATGGCAACAGTGTGATGGGCCCTAGCACTTCAGTGAGGAAACGAACACTGGCAATTATCTCCAAGCAAATGGCATTTCTGCCTTTTGTGATGGGTATCTTCCCCACGCTGGGCTCAGCTCGTGAAGGGGTTTGTGACATCCTGCAAAGGCAGAATGAAAGCCAGCTAACAGGAGCAGGACCTGATCTCCTGGTAAAAGTGAGGCAGAACATGTCACTGAGCAAAGCCCACGGGACTCACACATCTGTAACCCGCACTGACAGGATTACAAGGACATCAGGATGCTACAGCTCTGAGTTCCACAGCAGGGTGTATTATATGCCCCTGTACACTGCACTGGTTAGGCCACACCTTGAGTCCTGTGTCCAGGTCTGGGCCCCTAAGTTTAGGAAGGATATTGACTTGCTGGAACATGTCCAGAGAAGGGCAACAAAGATGGGGAGGGGCTTGGAACACAAGCCCTATGAGGAGAGGCTGAGGGAGCTGGGGTTGCTTAGCTTGGAGAAGAGGAGGCTCAGGGGAGACCTCATTGCTGTCTACAACTACCTGAGGGGAGGTTGTAGCCAGGTGGGGGCTGGTCTCTTCTCCCAGGCAATCAGCACCAGAACAAGAGGACACAGTCTCAAGTTGTGCCAGGGGAGGTTTAGGCTGGAGGTTAAAAAGAAGTTCTACACAGAGAGAGACTGCCCATTGGAATGGGCTGCCTGGGGAGGTGGTGGAGTCACCATCATTGGAGGTGTTCAGAAGGAGACTTGATAGGGTGCTTGGTGCCATGGTTTAGTTGATTAGGTGGTGTTGGATGATAGGGTGGATGTGATGATCTTGAAGGTCTCTTCCAACCTGGTCTGGTCTGGTCTGGTCTCTATTCTATTCTATTCTATTCTATTCTATTCTATTCTATTCTATTCTATTCTATTCTAGCTGGTGGCTTGTACTTGGCTGCTTCTGACCTTGGCTGCATTCTTGTCGTGGCTAAGGAACTAACAAGCTACTCTCTGATCTTCTCTTTTCTCTTGTCCCTTGTATAGGGGGAAAAAGGGTGAAGAAAGGGAAGGTATTGGTGTCACCCTGGTTCTGTCCTGGGGAGGTCCTTGTGTTGTTTATCAATTGTAAATGCATGCAAATGTTGCATATTTGGTACATATTCATTGCAGTTCCTGTTTCTAGATTGTAGTTTGTTTGTAAATAGAGCTTCATTTGCTTGCAGCCCAACCTGAGCTGGCCTGGCAAATTTATTTTGGGGAGTTCTCCAAATTAATTGGGGGCGGGGGGGGGGTGTTAAATTCAACCCAACACATCAAAACATTTTGTGCACTTGCTTTCCTTTCCTAGGAGGGGCAGAGGGCTCTGCCTCTTGTGTAGGAAGGGACAGGCACAAGCAGAATACAGCTGGACTGATATTCAAACCTTAAATATTAAGAAACTCATGAACTTACAATGTCTGTCATTCTAATTTTATTTACTCCATGCTTGCTTCAGAATCTGAAATATTTAACCGAGTGTCTTAAGAAAAAGAAGAAAAAAATCATAAATCTCTTCACATTTAAACTCTCAATCTTCCACTGTTTATTTGCCTCCCTCTGGATGTCCAGAAGCCTGGACTGACACCTGTCAGGCTGTGCTGCCATCCAGCCAGAACTGCACAGGCTGAGAGCTGGCTGCAGGCAAACCTCATGGAGTTCAATAAGGACAAGGGCAGGGTCCTGCACCTGGGGAGGAATAACAGCAGGCACCAGGACAGGTTAGAGGCTGCCCTGCTGGAGAGCAGCTCCATGGAGAAAGACCTTGGAGTGCTGGTGGGCAGCAAGTTCTGCATGGGACAGCAATGTGCCCTTAAGGCCAAAAGAGGCAATGGGATCCTGGGGTGCAGCAAGAAAAGTGTGGCCAGCAGGGCTAGGGAGGTTTTGCTCCCCCCTACTCTACCTTGCTGAGACCACAGCTGCAATCCTGCGTCCAGTTTGGGGCTCCCCAGCTCAAGAGAGACAGAGACCTGCTGGAGAGAGTCCAAGGGAGAGCTAGGAGGATGCTTAGGGGACTTGAGCATCTCCCCTGTGAAGAGAGACTGAGAACCCTGGGGCTGTTTAGTGTGGAGAAGAGAAGGCTGAGAGGGGATCTGATCAATGTCGATCAATAGCTGAGGGGTGAGGGTCAAGTGGAGGGGGCCAAGCTCTTTTGGGTGGTGCACAGCAATAAGCCAAGGAACAATGGAGACAAACTTGAGCAGAGAAGGTTTCAGCTCAACATAAGGAGAAACTTCCTTCCAGTGAGGGTGCCAGAGCCCTGGAGCAGGCTGCCCAGGAAGGCTGTGGAGTCTCCTGCTCTGGAGACTTTCCCACTCCACCTGGATGCATTCCCGTGCAGACTACCCTGGGTGATGCTGCTCCGGCAGGGGGGCTGTGCCTGTTAATCTCTGGAGGTCCCTTCAAATCTCTAATGTACTGTGTAATGTACTGTGTACTGTGACAATGTGATATCCTAACTTTCCTCATGAGGAGCTTAAGGATCATAACAAAGGCACAAATCCCAAGATGGACTTTGTAAGTTGAGACTTATTACAGGCCTGACCCATCTTTGCAACCACGACTATTCCAAGAAGCATATCTCATGTCCGAGGCAGAGCATAAAGTGCGCATGCAATTGCATTTCTACCTTTACAGACTCTCATTCTTAAAACAGCTTCAAGAGACTTCAGTACGAGGTGGTGAGACTCTGAAATATGTTGGGCAGAGTGGTTGGGCATGCTCCCTCCCTGGAGGTGTTTAAAGCCAGATTGGAGGAAACCTTGAGGAGCCAGGTCTAGGTATCCCTGTCCGAGGCAGGGGTGTTGGGGTAGATGATCTGAGGTCCCTTCCAGCCTAAGCCATTCAATGATTCTACAACATTATGAGACCAAAGTGGGAATTCTTGTCCCATAGTAACATCACCCTTCTACATAATATAGGTTAAGTTTAGGAGAGATGGCAGAAACAAGAACAATACTTCAGTGATAAGCAATACTGAAAGCAATAAGAAGAGTGAATGGATGCAACCACCACCTGCTACGTCCAGCACTGCAAGACAAGAGCAGTTAGAAACCTGATGAGGAACAGCCTAGATTCAGTGCACTGCTATACTCTTTATATGTTGTCATCAAACAATAAGCTTCTAGGTAGTGCCAGATGTGGATGTTGCTAAGTGTGGGGGAAAGCAGAATCAGCTTCATTGGCTCTGGAAGATACAAAACTATAACCAAACCACCACCACAACAACAATCAAACCACAAACACATGATCAGGTAGTCAGGGATTAACACATTCCCCAGCTTTCCCCAACAGCCAGTGTATTAACAACTCCTAGAAAGTTGAGTTCTCTTTCTCTCTCTCTTTCTCTCTCTCTCTATATATATATACACATGTATATCCAAAGATGATTTTTCATTTAACCAGGACTTGCTGGGTTTAAGCAGAGCTTAGCTGCAGCTACTCTTTTTTTTTCTCCTCACCCAAAATTTGTTATCTGCATGCTTGCAGGAAATCTTTTTCCTCAGATTTTAAAGCAAAATGATGTGATTTGCAGCTCTAAAGCTGTCTGGGGGGTTTGAGAAGATTTAAGAACTACCAGTCAGATAAGCAATCTCTATTACATGACCTTGTGATCTGCAGCATTTCTAGCCTGCACTGCAATTCTCATGATGTCATTGGAGACTCAGTTTTTCACTCTTCATTGCAGACTCCATCAGGCAAATTATAATGGTTGATGTTCTTCTGTGTATTTAAATATTTAAAACACAGCCACTCAGAGAGACAGATGATAGAGGCTGAATTCTCACATAGAATACGAGCAACATCTTGTAAACAAGAAAGAAATGAATTGAAATGATGTGAAGAGTCCTCTGTTTCTTCCTCAATGTGGACATCTCTCCCTACATCTTAATTCTAACATTCTATATTCTACAGTTTCTTCCCTTCATGAAACTGAAGGTAGCTGCATCTCAGTACTTCTATGAGAAATGGAAATGTTCTGATGTTATGACCTTCAAGAGGGGCAACATTCAGATTTATCCCTCTGAAGCTAATGCTCCTGAACTTGCTACCAGCTTGTGTTGTCATCATGCTCTTCTCACCCCAACATATGACCAGTGGTAGAGCATACTGTTAGGGGGGTGGCATATGGCAAGAAGGACATGGGCCTGATGGAGAGGGTCCAGAGGAGGGCTACAAGAATGATCAGGGGGTTGGAGCAGCTCTGCTATGAGGACAGGCTGAGGGAGGTGGGGGTGTTCAGCCTGGAGAAGAGGAGGCTCCAGGGAGACCTAAGAGCAGCCTGCCAGGACCTGAAGGGAGCTACAGGAAGGATGGAGGGAGACTGTTTGCAAAGACAGGACCAGCGGCAATGGCTTCACACTAGAGCAGAGCAGATTTAGATTGGATGTGAGGAACAATTTCTTTCCTCTGAGGGTGGTAGAAGACTGGCACAGGTTTCCCAGGGAGGTGGTTGAGGCTCCTTCCCTGGAGATATTCCAGGTGAGGCTGGACAACCTGATCCAGTTGGGGATGTCCCTGCTGACTGCAGGGAGGTTGGACTGGGTGACCTTTGAAGGTCCCTTCCAGCCTGGACCATTCTGTGATTCCATGATTCTAATTGTATGTTTTGCACAAACACACATTCTGCTGCACACACACGTTCTGTTGCACAAACACACATTCTGCTGCACAAATACACGTTCTGTTGTTGCACAAATATATGTTCTGCTGCACAAATACATGTTTTTCTCACATGAATTCCTTTACTAAATCACAGAGCAAGACCAAGCATTTTACAGAGCTTCACCAAAAGACCACTTACTCACACACGATTCATCAAATCCCTCTTCATAGTGACCTCCCAAGACTTGCACCCAGAGCAAATACCCCAGCAGGGAGAGACCTTCTCTTACACTTTTAGGAGATGAGGATACAGCTGCTATCTATCAGATCCAGACTGCCTGCACAAAAGAAATTATCTAAACACTTACTTTAAGAGAGGGGAAAAAAAAACCCCACACCAAAACTCACTGATAGCCATCTCCTTGCTAAGCACAGGGAATTATTACTTATTTACAGAGGGAGAGGTTTTTACAGTACATTTCTGCTGCTCATAAATCATGGGCAAACAATTTCAGAGTTTAACTTTCTCCATAAATCTTCCTGGAAGATTTTATTTCTCAAAAGCCTTCATTTAACGAGCACAGCTGGCTAGAAAGCGATGGCACAGCTAGGAGGAACACTTTTTAATCAGCTGCCACTTGAGAGCAGGCTGAGCAAGTTTACTGACAGTTTCTCGGATGAGCAATTTTGTTTCTTTGAACAGGAACTGCACCGTGTAAGAAAAAAAAAACATTAAAACACAGTGGTCAGGACTCCATTTACAGGAGAATATGGTGGGGGGGAAAAGAGAGTTCACAAAACCATATGGCAAATGCCATAGCTAACATAAAAAATACTATGAATTTAACCAAAGCAGGGGGAAAAAAAGGCAAGAAAGCAAACAAGAAAGCAGTAAAGCCAAACCTTTGGGGGGTTTTGGTTGATTTTGTTTTACTAAAATAAAGGCTTTTGAAGTTTACAGAAGGAATGTCCCCCACAGCAAACTCCTGGCCAAGCTGTCAGCCCATGGCTCAGACAGGAGCACACTGCGTTGGGTTAGGAATTGGCTGGAGGGCTAAGCCCAGAGAGTGGTGGTGAATGGTGCCACATCCAGCTGGCAGCCAGTCACTAGTGGTGTGCCCCAAGTGTCAGTGCTGGGCCCCATGCTCTTTCACATCCTTATTGATGATCTGGATGAGGGCATTCAGCCCATCATCAGTAATTTTGCAGATGACACCAAGCTGGGGGCAGGAGTTGATCTGCTGGAGGGTAGAGAGGCTTTACAGAGGGACCTCGACAGGCTGGACAGATGGGCAGAGTCCAAGGGTATGAGATTGAACACATCCAAGTGCCAGGTTCTGCACATTGGCCACAGCAACCCCATGCAGTGCTACAGGCTGGGGTCAGAGTGGCTGGAGAGCAGCCAGGCAGAGAGGGACCTGGGGGTGCTGGTCGATGGTAGGCTGAACATGAGCCTGCAGTGTGCCCAGGCAGCCAAGAGGGCCAATGGCATCCTGGCCTGCATCAGGAACAGTGTGGCCAGCAGGAGCAGGGAGGTCATTCTGCCCCTGCACACTGCATTGGTTAGGCCACACCTTGAGTCCTGTGTCCAGTTCTGGGCCCCTCAGTTTAGGAAGAATGTTGACTTGCTGGAAGGTGTCCAGAGAAGGGCAACAAAGTTGGTGAGGGGTTTAGAACACAAGCCCTATGAGGAGAGGCTGAGGGAGCTGGGGCTGCTTAGCCTGGAGAAGAGGAGGCTCAGGGGAGACCTTCTTGCTCTCTACAGCTACCTTAAGGGAGGTTGTAGACAGGCAGAGGTTGGTCTCTTCTCCCAGGCAGCCAGCATCAGAACAAGAGGACACAGTCTCAGGCTGTGCCAGGGGAGGTTTAGGCTGGTGGCCAGGAGGAAGTTTTACACAGAGAGAGTGATTGCCCTTTGGAATGGGCTGCCTGGGGAGGTGGTGGAGTCACCATCACTGGAAGTGTTCAGGAGAAGACTTGAGAAGGTGCTTGTTTGCATGGTTTAGTTGATTAGGTGGTGTTGGATAATAGGTTGGACATGATGATCTTGAAGGTCTCTTCCAACCTGGTCTATTCTATTCTATTCTATTTAGATGTGAATACCTGGAAACTCCCCCCTCAAGCTACAAACACCAGACAGAAATTACAGAGAACCTCCTGGTCTCCATGAGGACAGCAGTCAGTCTGTCAATGGCAAACAGGAATCACCTCATCACACTTCTTTCAGTGGAAAGACTATTTTTTTCCCACTGTTATGTTTGTAGTTCCTAGCAATCTATTTCAGAGAATGTTTTCCTGCTGCAGAATACCAAACCAATTTGTATAGTCAAACAAATTAATTACTTGGGTATCAACAAGGAAAAAAGGGTTTGTTACAGGGGTTGGTCCCATCAGTGGGCTTTAATACTCAGTGGTAAACTCAGATGCAGTGCACAACTTGCGGTGTCATGGTCTAGAGAAGCATTACAATGGGATTTGAATGGCTCTGCATTTCTCAATTGCAAGACAAAATTAGAGTCCAGCTGAAACACCCAACATCAGGATCAGAAAGGGCATCTGCCACAAATACTGCAGGTAGGTCACTATCAAGGGACCTGTGTGAGATTTTGATGAATTTATGTGTCTAAGAACCAGTGAGTAGGATCTCATTCAGGAAGCATGACCTTTCCACTTTGATACTGACAATACCTCCAGAAAGAGGACTCACCCCTAACAAAAATATACATAAAATTTTTCTAGGGATGTGACCTTTGCCTGTGGCAGAATCTACTTTATGGCATAATGATGGACCTAGCCTGGGAAAAATTCCCAGCTGGACAAGCTCATCTGGCTGGAGTTGGTGATAGCAGAGAGCAGTTGTAATAGATGAATAGTGTCACCACTTCTGTCTTCACAGTATGGAAGGAAATACAATCATACAGATTGAAAAGCTGTTCTTGTTGACAATGGAAAACTGGAATTGGGGTAGGGTAGGATAGATTGGAAGAGACCTTTGAGATCATCACGTCCAACCTATCATCCAACACCACCTAATCAACTAAACCATGAAACCAAGCACCCTATCAAGTCTCCTCCTGAACACCTCCAATGATGGTGACTCCACCACCTCCCCAGGTAGCCCATTCCAATGGGCAATCACTCTCTCTGTGTAGAACGTCTTCTTAACCTACAGCCTAAACCTCCCCTGGCACAACTTGAGACTGTGTCCTCTTGTTCTGGTGCTGGTTGCTTGGAAGAAGAGACCAACCTCTGCCTGTCTACAACCTCCCTTAAGGTATCTATCTGTAGACAGCAAGAAGGTCTCCCCTGAGCCTCCTCTCCAGGCTAAGCAACCCCAGCTCCCTCAGCCTCTCCTCACAGGGCTTGTGTTCCAAGCCCCTCACCAAATTTGTTGCCCTTCTCTGGACACCTTCCAGCAAGTCAACCTCCTTCCTAAACTGAGGGGCCCAGAACTGGACACAGGACTCAAGGTGTGGCCTAACCAGTGCAGTGTACAGGGGCACAATGATCTCCCTGCTCCTGCTGGCCACACTGTTCCTGATGCAGGCCAGGATGCCATTGGCCCTCTTGGCTGCCTGGGCACACTGCAAGGCTCATGTTCAGCCTACCATCGACCAGTACCCCCAGGTCCCTCTCTGCCCAGCCGCTCTGCAGCCACTCTGACCCCAGCCTGTAGCACTGCATACCAAAGAAATGCCAAAAAAAGTGTTCTTCCTTTGAACACTTTATTACCATAGAGTAAAAACATGGCCATTTTGGCTTTCATATCAAGAGATTCCCTGGGGGAAGTCAGGTGTGTCCTCAACTCAAGGTAAAATAAAGTAAATCTTGGTGGTTAATTTCTTTTCAGGGTTTGTGAAGCAGTAGTGACTTTGTTTTGAACGTTTGGCAATAACATCTCTCCCAAGTAGTGTGAAAAGTCCTGGGAGCGTGATATGTATTCTCTCTCTACTCTGCACGCTGCTGGAGATCAGTAGAATATATACATAGGCAGAAAATGCACAGAGTAATAGGAAGAACCTGAAAGCAGCTTCACAAGAGAGGACTGATCCATTTGTATTCTCAAAGCTGACAGCTGGAGAAGGCCACAGGTACTCTTTTGTCATTGTCATACCTCCAGAAAGGCAAGAAACTATAAAAATGACTTGGGAGGAAATGAGGAAAATTCTGAGTGCAGATTCCATCACAATCCAAAACGTAAGTATTTGTGTTCACCAAACAGCTGATGAGCAAAGCACCACAGTAAGGAATTTAGTTCTGCCCAAGCAAGAAGGGCATGGGTTTGGCTTTTTTTTAGTTCTTTGCTTCTTTCTTTGTGTGCATTTCTTCACTGAAAGGGTAATCAAACATTGGATCTGCTGGCAACACATCTTTGAATGCAGTCCAGGCTGTGATTTGCCTTCTGTGCTGCAAGCTCACACTGCCTGCTCCTGTCCAGCTTCTCATCTACTAGCACGCCCAAGTCCTTTTCCTCATGGCTGCTTCCTCTCACTTCTTCCCTCAGTCTGTATTGACAGTGAGGATTGCTCCAGCCCAGGTGCAGAGCCCTTCTCTTGCTCTTGTTGAACCTCATGAGGTTCCCCTAGGCACCACCTCTCCAGTTTGTCCAGGTCCCTCTGGATGCCATCTTGTCCCTCTGGTGTATCAGCGGCAGCACCACTCAGCTTGGTGTCACCTGCACACTGCTGCCTTGATCTCCCTGTCTGTAGCACTGATAGAGCATGGGTCCCAGTACTGACCCCTGAGGGACACCACTGCCACTGCTCTCCAGGTGGACTTCAAGTCATTGAGCACCACCCTCTGGATGCAACCATGCAGCCAGCTCCTTAGCCACCAAACAGGCTGCAGGTGGGGAAGACAGTGGTTCCAATAAGATAAAACAATAGCTGATAAATTTAGAGCTTGCCCAATTCCCACATTCTCTCTCTCAAAACATGTCCTCCTTCCAATACAATAGCAGGCAATTATTTCAGTAGCACTTCCTCAATTCAGAGATGTCAAGCAGTCTAGATTTATTTCCGGAGTCCAAAAATAACATCTCTGGAGTATTTGCCCAAGAGCATATGGATTCAGCAACATGCAGAATCATTTCTATGGATTTCAAGCTTATATTAAATAAAAGACTTTATGTCTGTAAGGGCAGAGGTCAAATGCCAACGCTGTGGTTCACTGGCAGCCAGTTAAGAAAATGAATAAATTTGTATGCTATTGTTTACTTGGAACAGAATTAAAACATACTTCAAAAACTGCCCTCATGCAAGGCTTCTACATGCAGCACAACAGAGGCACGTTAACAATTCCAGTGAAGTTACAGCCTGAAATCAAAGCCACAAGCTGGCATCAAGAGTGCTAATGAAGAACTAAAGTTTTGAGAAGCTTTTTTTTTTTTCTTTCCATTGCCCTGATCCAAGAGGAGACTTGATAGGATGCTTGGTTGCCTGGTTTAGTTGGTTAGGCGGTGTTGGATGATAGGTTGGATGTGATGATCTTGAAGGTCTCTTCCAAACTGGTCTGGTCTATTCCATTCTATTCCAATTCCATTTCCATTCCATTCCACTAATACAGCTTTCATGCCTGGTGGATGATTCTGTATTGTGTAGAAACTCACATCATGACACACTATTTGTGTCTGAGTGTTCCTAATGTTTTACACCCAGGAACGCTGAAGCCTGCCTGCATCTGCATCTTTTCTTCACTATGTATCATGAACAAAGGCCTGCACTAAAGAAGGAAGCACAAAGAGATCAACTCGGATATGGAGGTGCTAGAGCATGTACCCAACAGAGCCACGACAATGAGCAGAGGGCTGGAGCTCCTCTCCTATGAGGACAGACTGAGAGAGTTGGGGCTGTTCAGTCTGGAGGAGAGAAGGCTCCCAGGAGATCTCATTCTGGCCTTTCAGTATCTGAAGGGAGCTACAAGAAAGCTGGGGAGGGACTTTTGAGGGTGTTGGAGAGTGATAAGACTGGGGGGAATGGAGCAAAACTAGAAGTGGGGAGATTGAGATTGGACATTAGGAAAAAGTTGTTCCCCATGAGGGTGGTGAGAGACTGGCACAGGTTGCCCAGGGAGGTGGTGGAAACTTCATCCCTGGAGGCTTTGAAGGGCAGGCTGGATGTGGCTGTGAGCAACCTGATGTGTGAGGTTGGAACTGGATAATCTTTGAGGTGCCTTCCAACCCTAACATATCTATGATTCTATGAGGACAGCACAGTTATAACAGGAAGAGGATGTGACTGAACTGGGACCTTATGGGAGGAAAGGCAAACACAGATGAGAGTCATTGCACGCAAAATGAGAGGCACTGATGCATTCTCTTCTCCAGGCATCCAGCACCAGAACAAGAGGACACAGTCTCAAGCTGTGCAGGGGGAAGTTTAGGCTTGATCTTAGAAAGACCTTCTTCCCAGACAGAAAGATTGCCCTTTGGAATGTGCTGCCCAGGGAGGTGGTGGAGTCACTGTCCCTGGAGGTGTTTAAGCAAAGCCTGGAGGAGGCATTTAGTGCCATGGTCTGGTTGATTAGTTAGGGTTGGGTGATTGGTTGGATTTGGAGGTCTGTTCCAACCTGGCTGATTTGGTGATTCTGTGATTTCTTCGAGGACAGGACTGTGCACTTCAGTCACTGTAGTGGTTTGAGCCTTAAGTGGGAGTTAAAAGCTCAAATGGGAAAAAGGCTGAGAATCTCTCCCTCACTCCTCCCTCCAAACAGGGAGAGGGAAAAAACAAAGGGGTAAGGAGCAAATCCACTAAACAACAATCTGGAGTCAGCTTGGAAGTAGAGAGGCAAAGAATTTTTTATTTAAATTATATATATGACAATAACAGGAAAAAAAGTTCACAAGGGCAAGGAACAAGAATGGATGGGAGTGGGACAGAAAAAAAAAGAATAATACAAAACCAGGCTTTCTCTGAGGAGGCATGGAGGCAGCAGGGAAAAGGATCAGGCTAAGGAACAGGAGGGCAGCTGCAGTAGCTCTCATCCAGTAGAGGCAGGAGCCAAAAGGAGAACCAACAGCTATGATGTCCTGCTTTTTATACCCTAGCTGGGCATGGAGGGGGGAGTGGAACAGACTCAGCTTTCCCAGGGGGAAACGCCCTGCAGGGAGGGTAAAGTACCTGCCAGCCCTCCACCCTGCTTTGTTTTTTTGTTTTCAGAAAAGGGCATTAACCCACCACAGTCACCCATGTGGTAACTGTGATGGGGGAGAACAAAATCTTGTGGTTTCCTGTTTTACTTGGTTATTTGTGTTGAGACTGTGCAGAGACATGGTGTTTATTAAGTTTCCCTTCTTCTCCATGATGAAAACTGCAGAGCTGGACACTGAATGCAGTAAGTTGGGAGAGGAGAACAGATCTCTGGAAACAAAACTGAAGCAGCTAACACTGCCCATTTCTTGGAAAGGCACCTGCCCTGTTCCAGACTTAAGTGCTTCTGAGTGCTGTCCAGGATGGCACAAATGGTGTCTGGGTGTTCTCAATCTAAGAACACAGGAGAACTAAAGAGCACAGCACGACACCACAGTATCACAAAGGCTGGAAGAGACCTCAAAGATCATCAAGTCCAACCTGTCACCACAGACCTCATGACTAGACCATGGCACCAAGTGCCACGTCCAAACCCCTCTTGAACACCTCCAGGGATGGGGACTCCACCACCTCCCTGGGCAGCACATTCCAATGGTGAATTACTCCCTCAGTGAAGAACTTTCTCCTCACCTCCAGCCTAAACTTCCCCTGGTGCAGCTTGAGACTGTGTCCTCTTGTTCTGGTGCTGGTTGCTAGAGAGAGGAGACCAACTCCCTCCTGGCTACAACCACCCTTCAGGTAGTTGTAGACAGAAATGAGGTCTCCCCTGAGCCTCCTCTTCTCCAGGCTAAACAATCTCGGCTCCCTCAGCCTCTCCTCACAGGGCTGTGCTCAAGGCCTCTCCGCAGCCTCGTTGCCATTCTCTGGACACATTCAAGTGTCTCAATGTCCTTCCTAAACTGAGAGGCCCAGAACTGGACACAGGACTCAAGGTGTGGCCTAACCAGTGCAGAGTCCAGGGGCACAATGACTTCCCTGCTCCTGCTGGCCACACTATTCCTAATGCAGGCCAGGATGCCATTGGCCTTCTTGGCCACCTGGGCACACTACTGGCTCATGTTTAGGCAGCTGTCAATCAGCACCCCCAGGTCCTTTTCTGTTTGACAGCTCTCCAGCCATTCTGATCCCAGCCTAGACACCAACAGTCTCTTATTGTTTGCTTCTAGACTGAGATTCTATTTTTTTCCCTTCCTAACCTGAAAACAGCAGTGAACTGCAGTAGTCCTCTGTTCTTTGAAGTGGATTTGAATGCTGATTTTGCACCTTACTGAAACGTGTTATCACAAAGGCAATTAATGTCTCAATTTTCCCACCCACCCTGGCTCCTTCCTTCAGACCTTTGCAGAAACATTTTATCTGTCTGAGATACAACAGTTGCTGGGAAATTATTCTAGCAAATGATCCCAGCAAACGCTGCTCAGTAAGCAAAGAGGCTCCTGCAACTTGACAGAATACCAAAGAACTGTCTCAAAGGTGAATATTGAAGTTTAAGACACCTAAAAGAACAACTCTATCAGCAAGAAACATTTAAGTAGAGCAATTACAGTTTTAATCAGTCCCAGCTGTCAGACATCTAACATGTGACCCCCTGAACAGTCAACGATTCCTCCACCTCCACTTCCTCCACAACTCTTCCTGAGGACAGCCCCCAGCCTGCAAAACCTGCAGTGTCACACATTGTCCCTAGCACAGGCAGCAGAACTGGGTTTGGGAATTGCTCCTCCCCTGCTAATTCTGAAGCTTCAGACAAAGCATAAGGGTCTGTGCATTGCAGAACCAAAATTCACACTGAAATAACTCCTAAGACGACTACTTCTTTTTTTCAAATCTGAAGTTCTCTCTGGATATTCTGAAAAATACCTACTGAACAGCTTAGATTGTGCTACACAGTTAGTACATCTTGGCTGAACAGCATACAGTAACACAGCTTACTGTGACTATGAACAAAACATCTGGAAAGCACAGATCACATTAGGTCATGTCAGGACACAACACATCCTAACCGATTCTGCCACTTGGCTCTGGTCTGCTGAGACCTCACCTGGCGTACTGTGTGCAGGTCTGGAGCCCTCAATACAGGAAGGACATGGAGCTGATGGAGAGGGTCCAGAGGAGGCCACAAGAACAATCAGGGGGTTGGAGCAGCTCTGCTACAAGGACAGGCTGAGGGAGCTGGGGGTGTTCAGCCTGGAGAAGAGGAAGCTCCAGGGACACCTAAGAGCAGCCTGCCAGGACCTGAAGGGGGCTACAGGAAGGATGGAGAGAGACTGTTTGCAAAGGCCTGCAGGGACAGGACCAGGGGCAATGGCTTCAAACTAGAGCAGAGCAGATTTTGATCAGATGTTAGGAACAAGTTCTGCACTATCAGGGTGGTGGAACACTGGCACAGGTTGCCCAGGGAGGTGGTTGAGGCTCCTTCCCTGGAGATATTCCAGGTGAGCCTGGAGGAGGCCCATGAGCAGCCTGATCCAGGTGGGGATGTCCCTGAGGTTAGACTGGATTACTTTAGGATGTCCCTTCCAGCCTGGACCATTCTCTGATTCTAAATCTTTAGGGTAATTTCCCTTTCAGTCTCCATTACTAAGAGTATCTAAAGAGGCAGTTTTAAAGGACAGGAGTAAATTAGTCAAATCAACTTGCATGAGCTGTCTGGTAAACTAAAGACAGTCAGTTTTCCCTACCAGTGTTCATAAGAGTCTATTTGCACTGTAAAGATAGCTTTAATAGGAAAATCAGTATTCTTTGAGCACCTTATAATGGATATTAGAACTACAGAACTCAGAAATAGAGACACAGAGAGAATTCAGAAACAGGGACACAGATCAAAGACAGCATTTCAAACAGTCATTTTGGTTCTGCCTTATAGCTAAAGAAGTGAAGCTGGGCTCCACCAAGAGAAGTGTGGCCAGCAGGGCCAGGGAGGTGATTCTGGTGATACTCCCCCTCTGCTCCCCTCTGCTGAGACCACACCTGGAGCACTGTGTCCAGTTCTGGAGCCTCTGTTCCAGGAAGGATCTGGAGGTGCTGGAAGGTGTTCAGAGAAGGGCCAAGAGGATGAGCAGAGGGCTGGAGCTGCTCTGCTATGGAGACAGACTGAGGGAATTGGGGCTGTTCAGACTGAGAGAGTTGGGGCTGTTCAGTCTGGAGAAGAGAAGGCTCCAAGGAGACCTTCTTGTGGCCTTCCAATATCTGAAAGGGGCTACAAGAAAGCTGGGGAGGGACTTTTGAGGGTGTCAGGGAGTGATAGGACTGGGGGGAATGGAGCAAAACTAGAAATATGTAGATTCAGCTTGGATGTGAGGAAGAAGTTGTTCCCCATGAGGGTGGTGAGAGACTGGCACAGGTTGCCCAGGGAGGTGATGGAAGCTTCATCCCTGGAGGTTTTGAAGGGCAGGCTGGATGTGGCTGTGAGCAACCTCCTGTAGTGTGAGGTGTCCCTGCCCATGGCAGGAGGGTCAGGGCTGGCTGATCCTTGAGGTCCCTTCCAACCCTAACAATTCTATGATTCTATGAGAGAGAATGTGGGCCTGGACTCCAGTCTGCAGAATGTAAAATCCCTATCACAGATAAGTACACCTTTGAATAAGACAAAAATAATTTGTGTGCTGAGTGGAAGTAGCAGTTGAGTTAAGCCAAACCAGATTTGACATATAGTCAATTTTCAATCAGTCATGGAAAAACTACCCAGGTTTCAGCCTAACCATAATACATGCAGAAAAGATCCAAATTTTTCTTCTTTTCACTCTTAATCTCACTCCATATCTCCATTTCATGTTGAAATATGTTATGTACACAATGTTCTTGCAGCTCTTTAACATATGCTTTAAATATGTGGGTTTGCTTTATCTTCTTTATCCCACCTCACTTATTATCCAGAAGAGCAGCCTTGATTGTAAACAAAAACACTGCCTGCACTTCTCATTTGCCTTTCTTTTCAGTGGCTTTAGTTGCTGAATCCCAGCAGAACCTGATTTCCCTCTCCTTTACTAAGAGACTTGAACGGTCGTAAATGAATTCTCAGCTACGTTATGTACAGAGTGCAGATCTGTTTGAGATGTGTTTAAGTGGGAAAGAGGATTTATTCTGCATTAACAGAATTCCTGAATGGCCTTTAGATGTTGCTGCAACATCATAATCCAATCTGGTTGTGATAAAGAGGATGATACACACTGTAAAGACTGATCCAGAAGAAAAGGTCACCCTGTCAGATAAGGTACAATTAAGGACACATCTAAAGCATCTATTTAAAAAAAAAAAAAAAAGATAAAAATGTGTGGAGTATTCATTAGGACTTATACATTTCTCATTTTATGGGAAGTTATTGGTAAAAATCAATGTCACTTATAAATAGTCTGGTTGCCTGTTCCTTCGATGTGTTCTAGACTGCAACTGCATTGATTAGATGGTGTTGGATCATAGGTTGGACTTGATGATCTCAAAGGTCTTTTCCAACCTGGTTAATTCTATTCTATTCTACTCTATTCTATACTCTCTACAACTACCTGAAGGGAGGTTGTAGACAGGCAGATGTGGGTCTGTTTTCCCAGGCAGCCAGTACCAGAACAAGAGGACAAAGTCTCAGGCTGCACCAGGGAAGGTTTAGGTTGGATGTTAGGAAGAAGTTGTATACAGAGAGAGTGACTGCCCATTGGAATGGGCTGCCTGGGGAGGTGGTGGAGTTGCCATCATTGGAGGTCTTCAGGAGGAGACTTGATGAGGTGCTTGGTGCCATGGTTTAGTTGTTTAGGTGGGTTGGATTGGTTGATGGGTTGGACATGATGATCTTGAAGGTCTCTTCCAACCTGGTCTATTCTACTCTACTCTACTCTCTTACACAACAGAAGTCTCGTATTCAATGAGGTCTCCTTGTGGTAAAAGCAGACACTCAGCTCTATCCACCTCCTTCACAGAACTGTTTTGCAGAGGTAACTACAGGTCTGAAACGTGGTTGACCTAACACTGTCATTGGTGAGGGTGAAAAGGTCAAGTCTGAGCTGACAGGAGTGCCTGCACAACACAAACAGGCCATCAAAACTTTTAACTCCTTCGGAGTGCAGAGGATGGAAAGATTTAATCACAACTCCCTTCCCCCTTGTTGAAATCTAAGATCACAATTAAAACCTGAAATGAAAGAAAAAACCCAAAACAACAAACAAACAAAGCAGAGACAACAAAAGCAATGACAGCTCATGGAGGACACAATTTAGACCTATTGGACTTCTGAAGCATTCATAAACTGCAGAAATAATGAACTGCAAGTTGGCAGCACTCCCAGCTTTCTCCTGAAGCACAGCACAGCACACATCTGCATGCACAGACAGGCCTGTGTTGCTAACAGGCACTACACTACACCATAATATTTATTCTGAATGTGTACAGCCTCACATTTTTGCAGTACAGGATCTGAGAAGGATCTGTCTGCCTGAGAATATCTGCATCTCAGACAGAGATCTGATTCCTTTAATAGCCTACATGGAATTCACGGGACATTAATGATAAACCTGGCTGAGTGCAACAGCAAAAGGACAGACTGAAATGCAATGCCAGAACCAGTCAGTACCAAAAAAAAAACACCCCAAAACAAACCCAAGCAACCAAAAATCCCCAAACACTTCAGCAAACCAATTGCCCGCATCTTTGTGAGACACAGAATCACAGAATGAATCACAGGATGTTAGGGGCTGGAAGAGACCTCAAAAGCTCAGCCAGTCCAAGTGCCCTGCCAGAGCAGCATCACCTAGCGCAGGTCACACAGGAACACATCCAGGCAGGGCTTCAATATCTCCACAGAGGGAGACTTCACAACCCCCCTGGGCAGCCTCTTCCAGTGTTCTGTCACCCTCACAAGGGGAAAAAAATTCTTCCTCCTGTTTCCATGCAACTTCCTCTGCCTCAGCTTCCACCACTGGCCCTTGTGCTGGCATTGGGCATCACCCAGCAGAGCCTGGCTCCAGCCTCTGGGCACTCACCCTGCACACCTTTATCAACAGCAATGAGGTCACCTCTCAGGCTCCTCCTCTCCAAGCTACAGAGCCCTCAGCTCCCTCAGGCTCTCCTCCTAAGGAAGATCTTCCACTGCCTTCATCATCTTTGTGGCTCTGTGCTAGACTCTTTCAAACAGTTCCCTGAAGTCCTTCCTGAACTGAGGGGCCCAAACTGGACACAATACTCCAGATGCAGCCTCAGCAGGGCAGAGTAGAGGGGGAGAAAAACCTCTCTTGACCTACTGACCACACCCCTTCTAATCCACCCCAGGATGCCTTTGGCCTTCTTGGCCACAACAGCACATTGCTGGCTCATGGTCAACCTTCCACCCACTAGGACCCCCAGGTCCTTTTCCCCTCCACTGCTCCCCAGCAGCTCAGTCCCCAACCTGGGGGACAGCCTGGTTTGCAGTTTCCTACAGGGATCAGCATTATATGCCTAACTGCCAGTTCAAAGGTAGTGTTTTGATACCAGCAGTGAGCTAAATTTTCAGTCCATCAAGGAAAAAATGTAAACTGTTTTCAGTCCAATTTGGAATACATTTATGGGGGCAGGCAATCTCACCTCCACACGCTGAAAATGTGCACCCATTTTTTGCTTAAGAGCATAAAAACCATGATGATGTAAGTAAAAGTGAAACCCATCACAATTCACAGGAGTCTGAACTCTCTCTGGCAAACACGGGGTATTAAGGTAAAAGCATGCATGGTATATCTCACACACAGCAAACCCAGACGTGTTGGACTCACTGCAGTGGGAAATCAGTTGGTCTATTTGTAGTGGCTATTTTCCCAAGGTTTCCAGATGTTTGGAAACCCAGAAAAACTCCCATCAAGAAACAGTATTTGCATAAGGAAGAAATGGAGACAAAACAAAGACCCAGATGTTTATTGTCCCTATTATTGAACAGTTTATAGCAGTATCTGAAGGGGGCTCCAAGAAAGCTGGGGAGGGACTTTTGAGGGTGTCAGGGAGTGATAGGACTTGGGGAGATGGAGCCAAACTAAAAGTGGGTAGTTTGAGATTGGATATGAGGAAGAAGTTTTTCCCCATGAGGGTGGTGAGAGACTGGCACAGATTGCCCAGGGAGGTAGTGGAAGCCTCATGCCTGGAAGTTTTTCAGGCCAGGCTGGCTGTGGCTGAGAGCAACCCACTGTATTGTGAGGTGTCCCTGCCCATGGCAGTGGGGTTGGAACTGGATGCTCCTTGAGGTCCCTTCCAACCCTGACAATTCTGTGATTCCAATTCTATGATTATTTTATCCTAAAGAATGAAAGTGAAAACTTCATCTCACCAAAGAGAAGGCAAACCCATTATATCTCAAAGCATTACAAGTTACCTGCTTTAGGAACCCAAGAGTGCAAAGCAGTACCAGTGAAATCGTAACATCTGCCACATAAACACGAAGGGAATACTGGCAGGTATGAAAGGATACAGCTTATAAAATAAACATTAAAAACATGAAATTAAATAAAATTAATAATATAAAATTAAATTTAAAATAAAATGAAACCCAGTAAAATATAAAGCAACTCCCCTGCAAATTGCATACATCCCCCAGTTCATGCTTTTCCAGTGCCCAGAGATTTTCTTTGTGAGCAGTGACACAGGGATTACACATGATTAGCTGCTGCAGTCATTGTGAGAAGAGAGGCAGAAGCCCTCCAGCACAGTCTGTCTGTGAGCAGAATAGGAAAGTGTTTCCTTTCCCTCTGAAGTAGACAGACCTCAAACTACAGCTAGCTTCAGTTCAAAGACTTCAAAAAGCACACGTCGTGGCTCAGGTTTTAGATGAATTTCAACACAGCAGCTGCAGCAGGGAGTAGGGGGGGATAGATTTTTCAGGCAGGTAGGACTTAAAAAAATAGTAATTAAATGCAGCAATCCATGAAGTGCCACATTAAATTATTAGTATCACCACAGAATTGAGACCATCTTAAGCTAAAGGTTACGTCAGCTGGCTGGGGAGCTCACCATGCCCCTACTTGTAATGCTTGTTCATGTCAATCTATGTGGTACCTGCACACAAGGCCCAGGTGAATCGAGTTTGCTATGACCCCTTTACCTTTCCATTGTCCGGGTGCTCTGATGCAGCCCAGCCATTTAGCACTGCCAGATGGCATTTAGGAGCCTCGTCATACCTGCAGGATATAATCACACAGGCATGGTGCCATGCTAATCCAGAGCTGTGTCTTGCCAGATGAAAGCATACATAACCACAAATAAGTAGCTATGCCTTCAGAAAGCTGGCTGGAAAAACACGGGGAAGCTATGCTATTGACCACAGCACAACCCTGCCACTCACCATAGCACTGCTCTGGGGGTGTGGTCACACTTTTCTTCCTGCACTTACAAAGCATTTTTAAATCTATTCATGAATTTTACCTGAAGATTAAATTTTTACATGGCTGAAACTTTACTTTCTGTATGAGTACTGCACTGCATGTGACTTGACATAGAACAGAATAAAACAGGTTAGAAGTGACCTTCAAGATCGTGTCCAACCTATCATCCAACACCACCTAATCAACTAAACCATGCAACCAAGCACCCTATCAAGACTCCTCCTGAATACCTCCAGTGATGGTGACTCCACCACCTCCTCAGGCAGCCCATTCCAATGGGTAATCACACTCTGTGTAAAACTTCCTCCTAACCTGCTGGCCACACTGTTCCTGATGCAGGCCAGGATGCCATTGGCCCTCTTGGCTGCCTGGGCACACTGCTGGCTCATGTTCAGCCTACCATCAACCAGTACCCCCCAGGTCCCTCTCTGCCTGGCCGCTCTCCAGCCCCTCTAACCCCAGCCTGTAGCACTGCATGGGGTTGCTGTGGCTAATGTGCAGAATCTGGCACTTGGATGTGTTCAATCTCATGCCCTTGGACTCTGCCCATCTGTCCAACCTGTTGAGGTCCCTCTGCAAAGCCTCTCTACCCTCCAGCAGATCAACTCCTGCCCCCAGCTTGGTGTCATCCACAAATTAGCTGATGATGGACTGAATGCCGTCATCCAGATCATCAATAAAGATGTTAAAGAGCACAAGGCCCATCTCTACTTCCATGTTTGTCTCAGTTTTAAGCTACTAGAAGTTTAAAATACTAACTCAAAAGGGCTATCAGCAAAAAACCAAATCCAGAAAAAGACAATCTTTGTTCTTCCTTGAGACTCCAGCCACACATAAATAGATTAGGAGTAGTAAGGCAAAATAGATTTCTAACATCATATCTTAGATAGAAAGTGACATTCCAGAGTAATGATCATTGACAATACAGATGAGGAGTTCAAATACAGTGTAAAGCATGGAAAATTGAAACCAGAAAGTTAAATTCATTTAATAAAGGGCAATTTAGACTGCAGCTATCAAGCCCCAGGGGAGGGAAAAAAAGAAAACCCAACTGAGCACATAAAACCCTTTATAACCAAAAGACTGAATGTTGTGCAGAAAGATTAGAAAAGCATCTCCAGCTCAATGATCATGTCAGCTTCTCCTCTGAATGCACAGAAGCCACTCTCACTGCTGTTTCATTGGTTTGATTATCACAGAATCACCAAGGCTGGAAGAGACCTCAAAGATCATTAAGTCCAACCTGTCACCACAGACGTCATGACTAAACCATGGCACCAAGTGCCACATTAATCCCTTCTTGAACACCTCCAGGGATGGGGACTCTACCACCTCCCTGGGCAGCACATTCCAATGGCGAGCGACTCTCTCAGTGAAGAACTTTCTCCTCACCTCCAGCCTAAACTTCCTCTGGTGCAGCTTGAGACTGTGTCCTCTTGTTCTGGTGCTGGTTGCCTGGGAGAAGAGACCAACCCCTTCCTGGCTACAACCACCCTTCAGGTAGTTGTAGAGAGCAATGAGGTCTCCCCTGAGCCTCCTCTTCTCCAGGCTAAACAATCTCGGCTCCCTCAGCCTCTCCTCACAGGGCTGTGCTCAAGGCCTTTCCCCTGCCGCGTTGCCCTTCTCTGGACACATTCAAGTGTCTCGATGTCCTTCCTAAACTGAGGGGCCCAGAACTGGACACAGGACTCAAGGTGTGGCCTAACCAGTGCAGCGTACAGGGGCACAATGACCTCCCTGCTCCTGCTGGCCACACTATTCCTAATGCAGGCCAGGATGTCACTGGCCTTCTTGGCCACCTGGGCTCACTGCTGGCTGAGTGTGTATACCTGTCAAGACCTTGCTGCTTTACCTCAAGGGGCACAACCACTATTCTACAGGTTAGAAGCCTGAACTAGAAGGCTGTTTAAAGCTCTCATTTCCCTTTTATTCTCTCCTTTCTTAGGAATGGAGTCAGGGGAAGCTACACAGATTTTAATTCAGTAGCCAGCTAGATAGAGGATAACGAGCAATCTGTATCCATACATGTGTGCATGCGGTCTTGACTGGAGAGGAGGTGAGAGGTGTATGAAATGTGAAAATTGTAGAACCACCCAAGAGATGCTTCAAAAATGCCTCTCTGAGTTTTATATGGCTCTGCAATCACAGAATCAATCATAGACTATTACAAGGTTTGTTCTCTTTCTGTTCTTAGTATGTTTTAAAAACCATGTAGTAACATGATGCTGTATAATGTATTAGTCACAGAGAGACCTTTTGTAGAATCATAGAGTGGCTTGGGTTGCAAGGGACCTGTAAAGGTCATTCAGTCAAATCCCCGTGCAGCAAGCACCTAGATCAGGTTGCCCAGGTCCTTGTCAAGCCTCACCTTGAATATTCCCAGGGATGGGACCTCAACCACCCTGGGCAACCTGCGCCAGTCTCTCACCACCCTCATGGGGAACAACTTCTTCCTAACATCCAATCTCAGTCTACTCATTTCTAGCTTTGCTCCATTCCCCCCTTTACTATCACTCCCTGACACCCTCAAAAGTCCCTCCCCAGCTTTCTTGGAGCCCCCTTCAGATACTGGAAGGCCACAAAAAGGTCTCCTGAGAGCCTTCTCTTCTCCAGACTGAACAGCCCCAAGTCTCTCAGCCTGTCTCCATAGCAGAGCAGCTCCAGCCCTCTGCTCATGTTGGAGCATTCATTCTGCTAGTATAGACAGACTAGACAGTGATTTTGCCAGGAGCTGCACAGGAACCAAAGGCTGGCATGCTCCATTTTTTCACAATGTCTTTTAAAAGTGACAGCCATGAACAGGAGCTAATGTTTCAAAGCCCTAGCCACCCACAACCTCCCTGGGCAACCTGTGCCAGTGTTCCACCACCCTCATGATGCAGAGCTTGTTCCTAACATCCAATCTAAATTCTGATTTTCTCTAGTTTGAAGCCATTGTCCCTTATCCCATCTCTACAGGCCCTTGTAAACAGTCTCTCTCCATCCTTTTTGTAGCCCCCTTCAGACACTGAAAGGCTGCTATTAGGTATCCCCAGCCTGATTGACCCCAGCTCCTCAGGCCCATCCCTGCAGGGACATCCTGTCCCCCTGGTGTATGGACAGCACCGCTCAGCTTGGTGTCGTCTGCACACTGCTGCTGCTGCACTCGATGCCCCTGTCTGTAGCACTGATAAAAATACTAGACAGCATAGGTCCCAGCAAGGAGGGACACCACTTGTCACTGCTCTCCATGGGGACTTGGAGCCATCAAAGCTGATGTGCTCAGCTATGGCAGGAGTGTAAAGTGGCTGCCCCTGGATGCTGAAAGGGTTAGAAATGTTAAAAACTGTGCCTGCTTCCATCACTGCATTCACTGCTTACTGGCACTCTTGAAAACTAAATGCTAAAAGAGTTTTTGCTCTTCCCATGACATCCACATCAAATCTATGGGCGGGGGGGGGGGGGGGGGGGGGGAAGTTTTGCACCCTGCCTTGAAACTGGAAATTAAGCCTCTTTTTTTTTGTTTTCAGCTTGTTTTACACCAGCTGCAGAAAATAACTCCTGCAGATCAAATTTTACCCCCAGTGGCCTATGCTTGACTTAAAGGTCTTTATGTCTGTTCTCAGCCAACAGGCTTTCATCACACAGATTTAGCTAGAGGCAAAGTATTCTCAAAGCAGTACTAACAATTCTACAGTGTATACTTCACTGAATCATAGAATCACAGAATTGTCAGGGTTGGAAGGGACCTCATGGACCAGCCAGTTCCAGAGCAGGTTGCTCACAGCCACATCCAGCCTGGCTGCAAAAACCTCCAGGCATGAGGCTTCCACCACCTGCCTGGGCAACCTGTGCCAGTCTCTCACCACCCTCACGGGGAACAACTTCTTCCCAACATCCAATCTCAATCTACCCATTTCTAGTTTTGCTCCATTGCCCCCAGTCCTATCACTCCCTGACACCCTCAAAAGTCCCTCCCCAGCTTTCTTCAGATACTGGAAGGCCGCAATTAGGTCTCCTGGGAGCCTTCTCTTCTTTAGGAGCCACAGGGTAATAACATTTAAGCCAAAACATTCAAGATTGTTTCATTTGTAACAGCCACAAGTAAACACAAAAACATTTCAGTAACAAAGATGCAGAGGGGAACAAGGTCAACAATGAAGCTTCTGTCTTCTGCTACCAGGGCAAATTCTCTTACAGTGGACCACTCCTGTTGTGCTGGGATCTAACCTGCAGAAGCTTTTCCTGTTCTCATCAGTACTAACATCTTCCAAACTCAACATCACATGATTTGGTTTTCTACATTATGACTTCCTCAGATCCAGGGAGGTTCTCCTCCCCCTCTACTCTGCCCTGCTGAGACCATACCTGGAATTTTGCATCCAGCTCTGGGCTCCCCAGTTCAGGAGGGACAGGGATCTGCTGGAGAGAGGCTACAAGGGTGATGAACAGACTAGAACACTGCCTGGTGAGGAGAGGCTGAGAGCCCTGGGGCTGTTTTGGCTGGAGAGGAGAAGACTGAGAAGGGATTTAATAAATGTCTATAAATATCTGAGGGCTGGGGGTCAGGAAGGAGGGCACAGGCTCTGCTCAGTTGTGCCCTGTGGCAGGACAAGCTACAATGGATAGAAATTCCAGCAGAGGAGGTTCCACCTCAGCATGAGGAGGAACTTCTTCTCTGGGAGGGTCACAGAGCCCTGGAACAGGCTGCCCAGAGAGGTTGTGGAGTCTCTGGAGCCTTTCCAGCCCCATCTGGATGTGTTCCTGTGTGATCTGTGCTGGATTCTATGGTCCTGCTCTGGCAGAGGGGGTGGACTCGATGTCCAGAGGGCCCTTCCAACCCCTAGCATCCTGTGATCCTGTGATCTCTCAGCCTTCAGAACAGCAGTAAGACAGCAAGGTAAGGTTGACAGAAGAAACATTTAGTGACAGAATTTACTATGTGACTCCCATGCCCTCAAAATGCTTCCTGAAGAGAAAGGAAATTGAATCAAAGCTTTCAAGACTACAAGGTCCATAGATGAATCACAAGAGGAGTAAGAAAACTTAATTAGAAACACTTACAAGACAATAATAAAACTCACATTAAGATGATTCTTTCTTGCTATATAGAGACTCCTATGCTGAGAACAGATGACAGCATACTATGTGCTCCTATCAATTATACAAATCTCTTCTTCACTTGAATTTCTTCAGACACTTCTGTATGTGCCTTTAACTAAAGGGTCATCTCCCTCCAAACACCAGGGCTGCCTACTCCTACAGGGAGAAGCTCATCAAACCTGTTGACATTTGAGCAGATGTCACTTTAATTGTGGGGAAATGTCATGAGAACACAGCACATCCATCAAACTATACCCTGCACTCTTGTCCTTTTCAGTAGATTCAAAGATCTGTCTTTCCCAATATCTGAAATGTTCCCCTTTCCTCCTCCCCTCCCTGCTAGCTCAAGCTTCTCATGCTTACTGCTTTCAAAGCCAGGGATGCTTGAAGTCCCTTGCATTTTAATCTCCCAGACAAACTCCAAATACAACCAAACCTTTGCATCATGACTGAGAGAATCCACTCACTGGAAAAAAATACTGAGGAATCACAGACTTGAATTACAACTTCCCAATCTACTCAGTCTGCTAGTAGACTGATTTCAGTGCAAGAAGTCATTGCTCTGTAGAATTGTGTATAGAATCATAGAATCAATAAGGTTGGAAGAGACCTCAAAGATCATCAGAAGTCCAACCTGTCACAACAGACCTCATGACTACTAAACCATGGCATCAAGTGCCACGTCCAATCCCCTCTTGAACACCGCCAGGGATGGTGACTCCACCACCTCCCAGGGCAGCACATTCCAACAATAATGACTCTCTCTGTGAAGAACTTTCTCCTCACCTCCAGCCTAAACATCCCCTGGCGCAGCTTGAGACTGTGTCCTCTTGTTCTCGTGCTGGTGGCCTGGGAGAAGAGACCAACCCCCACCTGGCTACAACCTCCCTTCAGGTAGTTGTAGAGAGCAAGAAGGTCTCCCCTGAGTCTCCTCTTCTCCAGGCTAAACAATCCCAGCTCCCTCAGCCTCTCCTTGCAGGGCCTGTGATCATCCAGCTCCAACCTCCCTGTCATGGCCAGGGACACCTCACACTACAGCAGGTTGCTCACAGCCACATCCAGCCTGGCTGCAAAAACCTCCAGGGGCGAGGCTTCTACAACCTCCCTGGGTAACTTGTGCCAGTGTCTCATCACCCTCATGGGGAAAAACTTCTTCCTAACATCCAATCTCAACCTATCCACTTGTATTTTAGTTCCATTCCCCCCAGTCCTATCACTCCCTGACACCCTCAAAAGTCCCTCCCCAGCTTTCTTGGAGCCCCCTTCAAATCCTGGAAAGCCACAAGAAGGTCTCCGGGGAGCCTTCTCTTCTCCAGACTGAACAGCCCCAACTCTTTCAGTCTGTCCTCATAGGAGAGGTGCTCAAGCGCTGGAGAAGAACTTCTTCCTATCATCCAAACTGAACAGACCAGCATTCATTTATTTTTTTATTTGAAAAAAAACAAGCAAAAAAAAAACCAACCAAACAACATGTTACATCAAAAATTGAAAGACTCTGCAGAAAGCCTGCCAAACAAATCACTGGAAAGATTCCCACTGTTATCTAAGAGGTCTGTGTAATTACACCTTTAGAGTGCAACTGCGAAGTGTTTTAGTGTAAATCTAAACACAACATCAACCATGGGATTGCCACTAATACCACACTCCTCAAAAGAATCAATGTGCAGCCAGTGATTGGATTTGGAGAACTCCTTCACAGCATCATTCACTCGAAGAAACATGGTGCTGCAAACACTCATGACACATGCCAGCAGCATTTACCAGCATGCATTTACACAGCCCCAAGACAGCCTCCAAGCAGTTTGCAAATACAGCAAGTGCATTCCTGCTCCACCAATGACCATGTATGGTATTAAAGTCTAAACATTCTACACATCATTAAAAGCACAAAATGCTCAAGTCTAATGTGGCTTGAATATTCAAGTCTAGGGTGAGTGGTGAATGGTGCCACATCCAGCTGGTGATCAGTCACTAGTGGTGTGCCCAAAGGAGCAGTGTTGGGCCCCATGCTCTTTAACATCCTTATTGATGATCTGGATGAGGGCATTGAGTCTATCATCAGTAATTTTGTAGTTGACACCAAGCTGGGGGCAGGAGTTGATCTGCTGGAGGGTAGAGAGGCTTTACAGAGGGACCTCAACAGGTTGGACAGATGGGCAGAGTCCAAGGGCAGGAGATTGAACACATCCAAGTGCTGGGTTCTGCACATTAGCCACAACAACCCCATGCAGTGCAACAGGCCAGCGACAGAGTGGCTGGAGAGCAGCCAGGCAGAGAGGGGCCTGGGGGGTACTGGTCAAAGTAGGCTGAACATGAGCCTGCAGTGTGCCCAGGTGGCCAAGAGGGCCAATGGCATCCTGGCCTGCATCAGGAACAGTGTGGCCAGCAGGAGCAGGGAGGTCATTCTGCCCCTGTACACTGTACTGGTTAGGCCACACCTTGAGTCCTGTGTCCAGTTCTGGGCCCCTCAGTTTAGGAAGGATGTTGACTTGCTGGAATGTGTCCAGAGAAGGGAGCTGGGGTTGCTTAGTCTGGAGAAGAGGAGGCTCAGGGGAGACCTTCTTGCTCTCTACAACTACCTGAAGGGAGGTTGTAGCAAGGTGGGGGGGTTGGTGTCTTCTCCCAGACAACCAGCACCAGAACACATCCAAGTGTCTCAATGTCCTTCTTAAGCTTAGGGGCCCAGAACTGGACACAGGATTCAAGTCTCTCTCCTCAGGGGTGCTTTCCAGCCTGGATTTGTGCCTGGGATTGCCTTGACCCAGATGCAGGACCCTGCACTTGGTCTTGTTGACCCTCATGAGGTTGGCTTGTGCCCACCTCTCCAGCCTGTCCAGGTCCCTCTGGATGGCCTCCCTTCCCTCCAACGTGTCTGCTGCACCACACAGCTTGGTGTCATCAGCAAACTTGCTGAGGGTGCACTCAATGCCACTGTCCATGGCACCCACAAAGATGTTGAACAAGCCTGGGCCCAGGACTGATCCCTGAGGGACTCTGCTTGTCACTGGCCTCCACTGGGACATGGAGCCATTGATAGCCACTCTTTGGGTGTGGCCATCAAACCAGTTCCTTATCCATCTAGTGGTCCACCCATCAGACCCATGTTGTGTTCACAGCATTCCTGAGTACATGGTGCAGTGAAGGATAAAAATGGAGTTCACCATAGTCACAACATCCTAACCAGTGTCTCATCATGGAGAAACAAGTACCTTTTGAAAACATTAAATGGTAACCATGGGTTCATTGTTCCTCCTTAATGTGGTGTCAGTTATAACATGATTTTTCACTATGAAAAGAAAGAACAACAAAAAAAAAAAGATACAAAATAAGCAGTTCTATATTTCCCACATCTTGACTCCCACACAGCAGTGTCTGGTTTCTGTGGGCAGCTGTCAGAGCAGCCACCCTCACTCACAGAAACCTCCTTACTGGACAGGACAAGACCAGCAGAACCCAAACATATGTTCCACAGTTTCCCTTTTATCTCCTCTGAAACTATCGTTTCCCAGGCAAGGAAGGGGGCACTGCCTGAGCTGCAAAATGTCCAGTGTGAAATCTGTGGCTGGATTTACCTGGGTGAAAAATTCCTGGAGAGCACAATTTCCAGTCTGTGATCACAGAAACGTTCAGGTTGGAAAAGAGCCTCAGGATCACTGAGTCCAACCCAGAACCCCACTCCACAAGGGACACCCCTAAACCATAGCCCCATGCACCACAGCCAAACCACCTTTAAACACATCCAGGCCTGGTGACTGCACCACCTTCCTGGGCAGCATATTCCAGTCCCTGACCAATCTTGCCCTGAGAAAATGTTTCCTAATGTCCAGTCTAAACGTACCCAGTGGCATTTTGAGGCTGTTTCAATTACACACCTGTTGTGGAAGGGTGGCTTTGTTTGCCAGTCACATCCTGGGCTGCAGCAAGGGAAGCACAGCCAGCAGGGCCAGGGAGGTGATTCTGCCCCTCTACTCCACTCTGCTGAGACCACACCTGGAGCTCTGTGTCCAGTTCTGGAGCCTCTGTTCCAGGAAGGATCTGGAGGTTTTGGAAGGTGTCCAGAGAAAGGCCACAAGGAGAAGCAGAGGGCTGGAGCTGCTCTGCTCTGGAGACAGACAAGAGAGTTGGGGCTATTCAGTCTGAAGGGGAGAAGGCTCCCAGGAGACCTAACCGTGGCCTTCCAGGATCAGAAGGGAGCTACAAGAAAGCTGGGGAGGGACTTTTGAGGGTGTCAGGGAGTGATAGGAGTGGGGGGAGAATTGAGCAGAAATAGAAGTGGGTAGATTCAGATTGGATGTCAGGAAGAAGTTGTTCCCCATCAGGGTGGTGAGAGACTGGCACAAGTTGCCCAGGGAGGTGGTGGAAGCCTCATGTCTGAAGGTTTTTTCAGCCAGGCTGGATGTGGCTGTGAGCAGCCTGCTGTAGTGTGAGGTGTCCCTGCCCATGGCAGGGGGGGTTGGAACTGGCTGATCCTTGAGGTCCCTTCCAACCCTGACAATTCTACAATTCTATGAAGTGTTCCCAAAATTCTCTAATTTTCTTCCATTATGTCTTTCCTCCACCTCCCTGACTGAGCCATTTGCTCCTCTTGCAGTGATCTCTTGAAATTACCGTTTATACAAAGAGTAAGTGTCTCTGTATGCATTCATGTGGCAATTGACAGTATCGAGTGTCTGTATCTACTTTAGCTGCCTCTTAAACAGAATGAATTAAATATTCATTCCCCTGCATAATGCACAGCCAGAAAAGGCTGAGGTAGTCCTGAGAGCATGTTTGGATTACTATGATGGAGAAAAAGTGGAGAATTAGGAGAAAACACAGACACAATGCAGTAATAGCTAGGGCTTTGTAAGTTCTCATTCAGCATGACAGAAGGGAAAAAATCTGCGTGTTCCTTCCTCCTCTCCCACGCAGAGTACCACTTAGTTCCTGGGTGTCTTGGTTTAAAGAGCAGACAGAAATACTTCCACTCCCAGAGGAAGCAAAATTAAGAGGCTCTCGCTGAATTGGAGAGAAATACAGAAACTGTATTCAGAAACACAGAGGAAAACATGGAACACCTCAATCCTTAACACTTGATACATATACAGGATACATGGAAACCTCCCAAACCTTCCCCCAACCAACCACACCAAACCACAGACCCCAGTGCTCCTTTTCTCCCCACCTGGGGTTTAACATCCACCTCAGGGCTCCTTCTTCCCCCCATAGCTAGGCTGGGTTCAGGCTGGCCAGGCCTGAAACAGCCTCCCTTTATTCCCTGGCATTAGACCTAAACAGGACAAGATTGCACAACAAATATTAGTTTGGCTTTGAAAGCCACAGATAAAACTGGAGTCACCCTGTCCCCACACCAGATAAGGAGCTCACAGCTTCCAGGGAGAAGAAAGGGGAGAAAGAGTACAAGAGAAGAGGAGGCTCAGGGGAGACCTCATTGCTCTCTACAAGTACCTGAAGGGAGGCTGTAGGCAGGTGGGGGTTGATCTCTTCTCCCAGGCAACCAGCACCAGAACAAGAGGACACAGTCTCAAGCTGTGCCAGGGGAGGTTTAGGCTGGAGGTGAGGAGAAAGTTCTTCCCAGAAAGAGAGACTGGACATTGGAATGTGCTGCCCAGGGAGGTGGTGGAATCACCATCCCTGGAGGTGTTCAAGAAAGGATTGGATGTGGCACTTGGAGCCATGGTTTAGTTGTCAGGAGGTGTTGGGCATTAGGTGATAGGTTGGACTTGATGATCTCTGAGTTCTTTTCCAAGCCGGTTGATTCTCTGAATAACAGCAGCACAACTGTTTCCTCACTCATGACTCGGAGGGGTTATTTATTTTAAGCACCAGGCAAATATATTTGACCTTCCATCTAAGACACTTAATGCTCTATGAGGAATGAATGATCAATGACTCAGAAGATCTTTTAATTTTACAGATGGATAAACCCGAATTTAAGCAATCTCCCTATGGGTAACAAGAACATTGACAAAGCTAGAGCAGAAATTGATCTTTAGCCCTTTTGCCCCAACCTGTGAATACTTCATCCTTCCTAAAAGGGATGCAGCAGCAATTGTAATACAGCAATAAGCACATTCATATTAGTGATGAACTACTGCATAACACTCAGGGATACAGCTGATCCTTGGCAAATCAGCAACTGTTCTACTCTGCGTACTGAGTAAGTTCAGGCAAACTAAGCAAACGCCTTCCAGAATTTAGGTTTTAATAATGATCTGCTACCTAAGCAGCATTAACAATGACAGCTTCTAAGGCAATTTCTTTTTAAGGAGTCAGCATATTTAAAAGAAAAATAATTAAAAGATAAAAGCTGTCAAGCAGTCAAGGCACACCTCAATCACTGCACACTGAGAAAGTAAGAAATACCTTCACAATGCATGAGCATATCTTGTAGCAAGCATAGGTAAATGCTGGTTTTAAGTGGCACTCACCATCAAGGGCCACACAAGGGGAAAAGGACCTGGGGTTCCTAAGGGAGGGGAGGTTGACCATGAGCCAGCAATGTGCTCTGGTGGCCAAGAAGGCCAATGGCATCCTGGGGTTGATCAGAAGGGCTGTGGTCAGTAGGTCAAGAGAGGTTCTCCTCCCCGTCTACTCTGCCCTGCTGAGGCTGCATCTGGAATATTGTGTCAGGTTCTGGGCCCCTCAGTTCAGGAAGGACCTCAGGGAACTGCTTGATATAGCCCAGCACAGAGCCACAAAGATGATGAAGGCAGTGGAAGATCTTCCTTAGGAGGAGAGCCTGAGGGAGCTGAGGGCTCTGCAGATTGGAGAGGAGGAGCCTGAGAGGTGACCTCCCCCATGTTGATAAAGATGTGCAGGGTGAGTGCCCAGAGGCTGGAGCCAGGCTCTGCTGGGTGATGCCCAATGCCAGCACAAAGGGAAGTGGTGGAAGCTGAGGCAGAGAAAGTTCCATGGAAACAGGAGGAAAAATTTCTTTACTGTGAGGGTGACAGAACACTGGAGCAGGCTGCCCTAGGGGGTTGTGGAGTCTCCCTCTCTGGAGATATTGAAGCCCTGCCTGGATGTGTTCCTGTGTGATCTGCTCTAGGTGACCCTGCTCTGGCAGGGGGTTGGACTGGATGGTCTCTTGAGTTCCCTTCCAGCCCCTGACATTCTGTGATTCTGTGACTGTGATATTTACCTTGAAGGAAGATTTTGACATAAGATCCTCCACAGGACTTAAATAAAAAAAGTAAGTCTCAAGCAGGACAGTTGACCCCTAATGCACTCATTATGGGACCATCTCTATTTCAAAGGTTCGATTTCAAACCGCAAAAATCTCAACTGATCCTCAGGAATCCAGGCAACAGAAATCCTCAAACAATGTCACAGTTCAAGATCACTGAGAAACCTCCCTTTGTATTCTCCACTGTCCAGTGCTTTGTGCATCTGCTTCTCAAGCTTTATGCTCCTTCATACAAGGGAAAAGATAGGGCATGGTTGTACAAGTCCAGCCCTGACTTAACCTGCCTTTCATCCTTAAAAGTACAACAGATTTTCCCAGATGACATAGAATCATAGAGTCATAGAATTGTCAGGGTTGGAAGGGACCTCAAAGATCAGCCAGTTCCAACCCCCCTGCCATGGCCAGGGACACCTCACACTACAGCAGGTTGCTCACAGCCACATCCAGCCTGCCCTTCAAAACCTCCAGGCATGAGGCTTTCACCACCTCCCTGGGCAACCTGTGCCAGTCTCTCACCACCCTCATGGGGAAGTATTTCTTCCTAACATCCAATCTCAATCTCCACATTTCTAGTTTTGCTCCATTCCCCCCAGTCCTATCACTCCCTGACACCCTCAAAAGTCCCTCCCCAGCCTTCTTCTATGTCCAAGGCAAAGGGTTTCCTGTAGCACTTTTAAAAAACAATAATAAAAGCCGAGAAACACTAAACAAAAACTACAGTGGCTTCCTAATTCTGCAGAGCCACTGCAGAGAAACAAGAAGAAAGTTTTGTGGGTTTATTTGCTAGTTTAACTGTTTATTACCACTCAAATCCTTCCTTGTCCTGGGGCTGGCAAGAGCTTTCTTTGTAAAAGCTCAAAGCAATAGCAATCAAAAGCCAAGAGTTATGGCAGGAAGCCTCTAGCCTTTTTTTTTTCTTTAATGCTTGACAGATGAAAAGCTTAGAGAGAGTTTGTGAGCATCAAGGTGTCCTAGAGCAAACTGCATAATCATGAGGTATTACCTCCACGAATATCACTGTTCTCTGCTGCTTAGCCATTTTATCTCACTCCAAATCAGATAAGACCACTTGAGACAAGATGCTTCAACCTGCTTTTGCATACAATTGGCAGAAATGGGAAATTGTGCCTTTAGTGGTAAGAGAAAAACCAAGGTCTGTGAAGCCACAGAATTACTGCTTTATTTGGTTGGGGTTTTTTTACAGGGCAGGGGGAAGACACCCAACCCAAATGAAAAGCCACATTCTTCCTCTCACTCTACTCCCCATGCATATAAAAAATGATGTTTTATGTATTCACAGGCTCACAGGATGTTAGGGGTTGGAAAGGACCTCCAGAGATCATTGAGTCCAAGCCCCCTGCCAGAGCAGGACCAGAGAATCTAGCACAGGTCACACAAGAACGCATCCAGACAAGGGCTGGAAAGTCTCCAGAGAAGGAGACTCCACAACCTTTCTGGGCAGCCTGTTCCAGTGCTCTGTCACCCTCACAGTGAAGAAGTTCCTCCTCATGCTGAGGTGAAACCTCCTGGGCTGCAGTTTCTATCCATTGCCCCTTCTCCTATACCAGGGAGCAAGTGAGTAGAGCCTGTGCCCTCTCTCTTGACACCGAGCCCTCAGACATTTATAGACATTTATTAAATCCCCTCTCAGTCTTCACTTCTCCAGACTGTACAGCCGCAGGGCTCAGCCTCTCCTCCCCAGGCAGTGCTCCAGTCCCTTCAGCATCCTTGTAGCCTCCCTTGGACTCTCTCCAGCAGATCCCTGTCCCTCCTGAACTGGGGAGCCCAGAACTGGATGCAATATTCCAGGGGAGGTCTCAGCAGGGCAGAGTAGAGGGGGAGAGAACCTCCCTCTATCTGCTGGACACACTCCTCTGAGTGCACCCCAGGATCCCCTTGGCCTTCTTGGCCCCCAGGGCACATTGCTGTCCCATGGAGAGCTTATTACCCACCAGCACTCCCACATCCTTCCGCATGGACCTTCATTTCAGCTACCTGATTCACAAAAATCTGCCAGGGCCAATGACTGCAAAGCAGCTGAGCTCCTGGCAACCAAGCAGCCATGGCATCCTGTAAACATTTTACCTGGCATTCCTAAGTAAGTTTTATTCAGTTATCAGGGAGGCATTAACAGCAACAGCATAAAGACAGCATTGAGAGGGAAGAAAAGAAACCAGCTAAGAAGCCCAAGCACACTGCTGAATTGCAAGATGCAGCCAGCAAGTACTTTCTTAAGAAAAGTAGTTATTAATTGGTAGTTAATATTCTCAGCTGTTTTGCTGCAGCAATGAGTGAAAGCACTGCTCTGTCATTGAGACTTTGTGGCAGATAGTGGCTTTGGGAAAGCAACACAAAAAGCAAAGGCATAAACAAAGAAATGTATACTGCCCAGTTTGTATCAGCGCTCTCGTAGGAGGGGGGAGGAAAGCCCTCCAAACATATACAGAATACAGAATTAACCAGGCTGGAAAAGACCTCAGAGATCATCAAGTCCAACCCATTGCCTAATACCTAACACCTCCTGACAACTAAACCATGGCTCCAAGTGCCACATGCAATCCCCTCTTGAACACCTCCCTGGGCAGCACATTCCAACGGCCAATTACTCTTTCTGGGAAGAACTTTCTCCTCACCTCCAGCCTAAACCTCCCCTGGCACAACTTAAGACTGTCCTCTTGTTCTGGTGCTGGGTGCCTGGGAGAAGAGACCAACCCCCAGCTGGCTACAACCTCCCTTCAGGGAGTTGGAGAGAGCAATAAGGTCTCCCCTGAGCCTCCTCTTCTCCAGGCTAAGCAACCCCAGCTCCCTCAGCCTCTCCTCACAGGGCTGTGCTTCAGACCCCTCCCCAGCCTCATTGCCCTTCTCTGGACACATTTGAGCATCTCAACGTCTTTCCTAACCTGTGGACCCCAGAACTGGACACAGGACTCCAGGTGCGGCCCAACCAGTGCTGAGCACAGGGCAGAATGTGTTCCCTGCTCCTGCTGGCCACAAAGGATAGGAGTTTCCTTTCTGAATTATTAACCTTGGGTTTCATATTTCATAAAATGATCTTTCACACCCCACTTGCTGTGCCTGTAAAGAGGGTGGTTTGTTTCTTAATCTGAACAACTGCAGCAGCAGAGGGCATGGAGCAATTTCAGTGAGAGAGAGGAGTCAGGTGGTGAGGCCCCAGGGAGGGGTTTGACAGAGAGGGAGGCAATTCCAGTACTTCTAGCACAGGTTTTGAAAAAGAAAATTCATGGAGTATATTATGAGAGTGCTCAAGAGAGTAGCAGAGGTAACAGATAACACCTAGATACAGCAAAGAATTTGTAAAGCAACTGTAGTTTTGTTCCCACAGCTCATTACTTCTTACCACCTGGGTGAGTTCTGCCTATTTCTGCCCATTTCAAAGACATCTCTGAAAAAAACAACAGCAAAGCAAAAAGATCAAACCTCTCCCTTCAGCCCTGAAGACCCCTCACTATCTCTTCACCTTGCTGGTTTTGGTTAAACAGGGGGCTCATGTCCTGATAAAACCAAGCCCTGCCAGCTGTTGTGAGGTAAGGAGCAATAGTAACTACTGGGCTTAAGGAGTCTGACTCTTCAGCAGATCTTCAGCCTCCAGCTGTTTGCAAAGCATCCCCTGACTGAGACATGGATGGGCAGATGTACAAAAACACATGGAAAACACACACACACACACACATTAGAGCTGCCTCAAAGAACAGGATGGAAGAAATGTTTTGTTGAGTAACAAGCAGTATCATCCAGCTCCTAGGGCCCCACACAAAAACGAGCTCTTAACTTTAGTTAACTTCCTTGGCCTACCCAATATTTATGGCTATTACTTTTTAAGATAGTCTCTTGACAACCACAGCATTAGTTATGAAAATGAGAGCTGAAACAGGAAACAGCAGTGCAAGCCTGTTCACAAGGATCAATTGTGCTCCTGGCACAGCTGCCTCATGGAGCTGACTCTTGAAATACTCTCCCAAGCACTGGATACTGACTGGAAGGAAACAGGCAGCACCAGAGGTTAGTGCAGCGTACATGCCGATTACCCACATTTCATCTGTCCCTTCTAAACCTTGCCTCCTGGTTTGATTTTTCAAGGGTTTAATGTCCAGGCTACACAATGCTAAATGACTATCACTTGCAGCCCGCAAAGCCAATCAGATCCTGGGCTGCAGCAAGAGAAGTGTGGCCAGCAGGTCGAGGGAGGTGATTCTCCCCCTCTACTCAGCTCTGGTGAGACACCACCTGGAGTACTGCATCCAGTTCTGGAGCCCCTATTACAAGAGGGATCTGGAGGTGCTGGAAGGTGTCCAGAGAAGGGACACCAGGATGAGCAGAGGGCTGGAGCACCTCTCCTATGAGGACAGACTGCAGGAGTTGGGGCTGTTCAGCCTGGAGAAGAGAAGGCTCCAAGGTGACCTAATTGTGGCCTTCCAGTATCTGAAGGGGGCTACAAGAAGGCTGGGGAGGTACTTCTCAGGATCTCAGGTAGTGATAGGACTAGGGGGAATGGAACTCAGCTGGAGGTGGGGAGATTCAGGCTGGATGTGAGGAGGAAGTTCTTCAGCATGAGAGTGGTGAAGCCCTGGAATGGGTTGTCCAGGAAGGTGGTTGAGGCCTCGTCCCTGGCGGTGTTTAAGCCCAGGCTGGATAAAGCTCTGGCCAGGCTGATCTAGTGTGGGGTGTCCCTGGCCATGGCAGGGGGGTTGGAACTAGATGATCCTTGTGGTCCCTTCCAACTTTGACTGATACTACTATAGTACTACAATACTGTTTTGCACTCTCAGGCAAACCCTGAGCGACTCTTGGACATGCAGTTAATATTGAAATGGCTACCAGGGAAACAGCACAACATCCAAGAGTAGACAAGGCTCATTTGGGCTTCCTACTTATTAACTATGTTAAATTACTGCTTGGCTTGGTGTCTGATAAAAACCCCTCTTATTTCAGTGGCTCACCTGCCTGCAAAGAGCGAAGGAAATATTGTCATTTCTTTGGAAAGAAACTGAGATACAGAAGACAGAATTAGCCAGGTTGGAAAAGACCTTCAAGATCATCAAGTCCAACCTATCACCCAGCACCATCTAATCAACTCAACTATGGCACCCAGTGCCTCATCCAGGCTCTTCCTAAACACCTCCAGTGATGGTGACTCCACCACATCCCTGGGCAGCACATTCCAATGGCCAATCTCTCTTTCTGGGAAGAATTTCTTCCTAACACCCAGTCTGAACCACCCCTGGTGCAGCTTGAGACTCTGTCCTTTCACTTTCTCATATTTAACTTTAAAGCATATAATGGAAGGAATGGTGGTGTAATACTAAAAACTGTCCTTATTTTTCCTTTGAATAGAATAGAATAAACCAAGTTGGAAGAGACCATCAAGATCATCACGTCCAACCTATCAACTAAACCATGCAACCAAACACCCTATCAAGTCTCCTCCTGAACACCTCCAATGATGGTGACTCCACCATCTCCCCAGGCAGCCCATTCCAATGGGCAATCACTCTCTCTCTGTAGGACTTCTTTCTAACCTTCAGTCTAAACCTCCCCTAGTGCAACCTGAGACTGTGTCCTCTTGTTCTGGTGCTGGCTGCCTGGGAGAAGAGACCAACCTCTGCCTGACTACAACCTCCCTTCAGGTAGTTGTAGACAGCAAGAAGGTCTCCCCTGAGTCTCCTTTTCTCCAGGCTAAGCAACCTCAGCTCCCTCAGCCTCTCCTCAGAGGGCTTGTGTTCCAAACCCCTCACCAACTTTGTTGCCCTTTTCTGGACACTTTCCAGCAAGTCAACCTCCTTCCTAAACTGAGGGGCTCAGAACTGGACACAGGACTCAAGGTGTGGCCTAACCAGTGCAGTGTGCAGGGGCACAATGACCTCCCTGCTCCTGCTGGCCCCACTGTTCCTGATGCAGGCTAGGATGCCATTGGCCCTCTTGGCTGCCTGGGCACACTGCAGGCTCATGTTCAGCCTACCATTTTGATTTTCAGCCTAGCACCTTGATTTGGATCAGCCTGTAAACAAGAGGACCAAAGCCTTTGGTTGAGAGGCATGATAAGAAAATGTGATGAAAAGCTACCCCTGTGACCCCAGCAAGAACTCTGGGTGCACAGAACATCAAAGGCACATGGCAGCAGTGTTGGTGGAAAGGGCAGAGGTTTGCCCCTTGGAAACCAGAAATTATAGAGAAAGAGGTGAACAAGAGACAACGTTTTGAAGCCAAAGGCAAAACACAGCCAAGGAGTCTGGAATCACCTTCCCAGTAGCTCTCTTCAACTGCCAGAAGGTCCTCTGGAGTCCTCAGCATCCAGGTGCAGCACTGGTGGTGTGTCTCAGCAGGAACACTGAGCAGTGGCACCTTTGTAATGTCAAGGGGATTGTAGCCTGCCCCAGAGAGCAGATGGACACCCTGCACCCCCCAGCCATCACAGCAGCTCCTCATCCCCTGGAGGGGCCATCAGTAAGCATCCTAACTAACAGAGACCCCTCACACTAGCTCAGGTTGCTCAGAACCACATCCAGCCCCAGTGAAAAGCCCCAGCCAGCACCCAGGGAGGATATTGGAGCAGTCATCAATCATAGCCCTAACAACCGGGGGGCCACCAGGCCCCCCGGCCTTTGTTGTCACCACCACCAACACCCAGTGTGCACCATGGGCACTCACCAGGGATGAGAGGAGGATCCTCTAGCCCACAATGGGCTCAGCTTAGGACTGCTGCCTTTCCTGGTGGGGATTAAATAGGTGAGTGGGTGGGGAGGGCCAAGTGGCCACAGCTGGGGTGGGAGGAGACTCCAGCAGAGCCCAGGTGCTCTGGATTTGAGGGGAAAAAAGGAGAAATGGGGCAGGTGAGGGACTTTGAGGGTGTCAGGGGGTGATAGGACTAGGGGAAATGGAAAAAAACCAAACCTAGAAATGGGTAGACTGAGATTGGATGTTAGGAAGAAATTCTTGCCCATGAGGGTAGTGAGAGACTGGCACAGGTTGCCCAGGGAGGTGGTGGAGTCACCATCACTGGAAGTGTTTAAGAAGAGGCTGGATGAGGCACTTAGTGCCATGGTTTAGTTGATTAGATGGTGTTGGGTGATAGGTTGGACTTGATAATCTTGAAGCTCTTTTCCAACCTGGTTAATTCTGTGATTCTGTGATCCCATCCCAGCAGAACATGCTCTGCTCTGCACCTCAGCCTCCACCCACACTGGAGCCCATTTGCTCACTGCTCCACGAACAAGCAAGACAATAAGATTTATAGCTTATTTTAAGGTTATTAATCAGTAAAATCTTCCAGGCAACTAACTGCATAACTTCTGTTCAAATAACATGATTGATAACACTGGGGAGAGTGATTGGGAGCAGCATGGGGAGCCACAGGAGGTGCTTCCTCAGACTCCCCATCCAGCACCACAGAAGACATGTCTGCAGCTTGGTGGGTACCAGCAGATGCACCCTGCCATGGTCCCAGGAGACACAGCAGTGGGCTCCGCTGGTTTGTCCTCTGACCCAGCGCAAAGCAGGAGGAAATATCCCCAGCAGCACCCAACCTCCAGAGGTGCAGGAGCAAGGCAGCCCCCATGGCCCCGAGCAGCATCCTAGCAGCATCCCAGTCTGCCTGTGGGGATGTGGGACCAGACTGCCCTGGAAAGCCATCAGAAAACCTCCAAAACCATCATTCTTGCACAGGGCAAACACTTCACAGGGCCATGCCTGTTCTCCCAAAATGAAGGAAGGGAAAGGCAGTGGAGTCACAGCCACGTTCAACCCTTACTCCTCTGACAACTCTGTCAACTACCTGACGTGAGGCTTCAAGTCCAAAATTAACTGCTTTGTTTTAGCCAAAGCAGTGCTTTTGCCAAATTCCCTACCAGCCCTCCTGGAATTTGCAGCCTTCCTGAGGATTTTTCCTGGAAAACCTTGCAGGTTTTGTTGCAGTTCCATCCAAAGCTCCATATGCCTCTGCAAATCCACTTTCTGTCCTGGCCATAGCTTCCTCCTTCCACTTCCAGCACTTGTGGACACATTGAAAGTGCTGCTTGTAATTAACTAACTTAATGAATTTAGTGACCTACCTGTGGATAACTGGAGCTAAATGGTCCCTTTAATGGATTCTCCTCCTCTGGAAAGGCAGGGATGGAGGAAAGTTCTTCACAGAGAGAGTTGTTAGGCATTGGAATGTGCTGCCTGGGGAGGTGGTGGAGTCATCGTCCCTGGAGG
Source organism: Melanerpes formicivorus (assembly GCF_026170545.1). Lineage (NCBI taxonomy): Eukaryota > Metazoa > Chordata > Aves > Piciformes > Picidae > Melanerpes > Melanerpes formicivorus. The sequence continues at coordinate 2,777,464 of NW_027142416.1, forward strand.
TGTTCAAGAGGGGATTGGATGTGGCACTTGGTGCCATGGTTTAGTCATGAGGTCTGTGGTGACAGGTTGGACTTGATGATCTTTGAGGTCTTTTCCAACCTTATTGATTCTATGATTCTATGATTCTATGATTCTATGCAAGGTTGTCACTACTGTAGTATTCTTCACGATGGATTTAAAATCCAATGCACATTATTTGGTGTGAGTCAGAAGAGGGATTCAGTGTGCTTGCTTGAAACACCCTCAGCACTGTAGAATAGAAAGCAGTAAATCAGCAGACAAAGCAGACACAGCATATCTTTTAGGCACAGAGTGCAATTGGTACTGGGAAGCATTTTCACAGAATCACAGAATATATCCAGTTCAATCCTCAACCCAGCGCTGATGGATCAACACCAAACCATGTCCCTAAGCACCAGGTCCACAGGCTGCTTGAACACCCCTGGGGATGGTAACTCCAGCACTGCCCTGGGCAGAACATTTCAATGTTTGATAACCCTTTCAGTGAAGAAATATTTCCTAAGACCCAGCCTGACCCTTCCCTGGTGCAGCTTGGAACCATTTCCTCTAGTGTTGTCTCTTGCCACCAAGGAGAAGAGTCTGCCTCCTCCTCATTCCAGCCTCCCTTCAGGGAGCTGTCGAGAGCAATAAGGTCTCCCCTCAGCCTCCTCTTCTCTAGACTGAATACTCCCAGCTCCCTCAGCCTCTCCTCACAGCCCAGGAGCTCCAGACCCTTCTCCAGCCTTGTTGCCCTGCTCTGGACACTCTCCAGCCCATCAATGTCCTCCCTGGAGTGAGAGGCCCAGAACTGAACATGATACCTGATGTGTAGCCCCAGCAGTGCTGAGCACAGAGGGATGATCACCTCCCTGTTCCTGCTGCCCTCTGTGTTTCTAACATGAGCCAGGATGCCACTGGCTTTCTTGGCCACTATGGTAGTTGTGCAACAATGTTCAAGGGTTACAGAAGGTCCATAAACGACACTTGACAGTATTTCAGTCTGTGCCATTTGCCTGCATGCTGCCTCACACCACCTGCATGTCAACAGTGAAGCACAGCCTCAGGCTCACCCTCGGTCTCCAGATTTTCACAAGGCCAGAGCTGCAGTACCACTCAAAGGCTTGGCTTTGCCTGCCTGCAGCAAGCAGGTGCTTTCTGAAGATACCAAGCAACCTGGATAGCCTGTCAAAGAAATGGCCACAATGGGACTTTCTTCTGGTGGAAACATCGGATGGCAGAGGGAGGCAGGACATTTAAGATCTGCACTTTACATCCTGGAGTAGCATAAATCATGCATCTGGCAGCACACTACACTATTTTTATGCTGATTTTGAGAACACAAGAACCCTGCTGAATGATGAAGTGCAGAGAGCTAAGACAATCTCAAATGCAGCCTATAGAGTCTTCAGACTGCTAGCTCATAGCAATCTCTGCCATTTATCACGTGCTGAAATCACAAACCTGTACAGCATACTGCAAACAGCAATACATGCCTTTGTTACGTCCCACCTTTAAGCCTTAAAGCCTTGAATATCACCACTTTTGTTCTTTAGTTTTGTTTTGTTTTAAATGAAAAATGACAGCACACTGTAGCAATGTCTGTAGAAGCACAGCATTTTACCTGAACTCTCTACATGGATGGAACTGGAGGTCTGGCACATCCAGCTTGGAAGACGAAAGAACACCTTTTGGACAGTGATAGCATGAACACATAGTCCTCAAGCAGACAAAGCTGAGGGACTGTTCTTTCCAGCTCATTGTCAGTTTCCTGAAGCTTTGCACCCAGCCAGAAGAATTTGTAGGGGGAAATCCTGTGCTCACTCTCCCTAGGTGGCCAAGTTAATGGATTACAATGATCTTGCTAAAATATTTGCCTCTCTGCACTGCTAGCCAGCCTGCCTCCCTCCCTCCTTTCCACAGCACTTCAGCCACAGAAACCAGACTGCTGCTTCCACACAACTACCAGCAACTCTTACTTGGTACCTGAGACTCATTTTATACTCAAGAGGGTCAAACACCTGAGCATCAGCCCAGGGACACCTGCCAGAAAGCAAAAAAAAAGCCGGTCACTGGATCTTGCGGCTACAGAACAAAAGAAGCTTCATCGATCTACAGCCATAAAAAGAGAATGCACCTATTTAAAATGCAGGTGAGAGGACTTGATGGGTTTCAAGATAAGGAGCATATCCGAGTGCCCTGCAGACAAGACATCATATATGCTAATCCTGATAGTTCATATTCTAATAACACGAAAATTACATAAAGAGAGTTGTCCTGGCCCAAATCGAGATCCTAGGAAAGCAAATAGGCAGCAGTAATGCCAGGAAATTATTAGAACAAATAAATGCAGTCTGCATTTGGAAAACTACCTGAGCAATTTTATATCCTTCATTAGCAGCCATTTGATTTTTCTTCCTAAAATCCTCCTGTAGGCAGCAGCCCAGTGACAACACAAAACAACCCCCTGACAGTGGAGACTTCACAGAACACAGCACGGTTCATAGATACCTATGAGATTCAGCCTGACTTCCACTTGCTCTCACCCAGGCAGAGCACCACCCAGGCATCCACATGAGCCAGCAAGTCAGCTAATGTTTCCTAAAGTGGTCCACTCTCATTTTACTCAGTTCTGTCCAACATACTTCCAAATTTGCCTTACAACTAATGCAGCATAAAGAGCTATCCACATTACTACCCCTCCTGTTTCCCCATGACTTTGAAAGCCTTCTTTTATTAACATATTAGCCTTCCACAATGCACTCAATACTAGCATATCAGTGATACTAGACTCCTGGGAAGGATCTCTGAATGTAGTGAAAACTACCTAGACTTCTGTTTATTATCATCACATTTGCTTCTTCAGCACCAACCACACCACAGGAAGAGTCTCTTAGCAGCTACAGAGGCTTCGGTGGTTGCATAGCTCTACAGCTGGATAAAATATCCACAGACTGCCTCAAAGGAAACGTTTGACCTTGAGGTACAACAGAGCCTCTTTGGAAAGAAAAAACCAACACAAACTTTCTCCTCCTAAGCAGTCTGAAGAGTCAGCCTCTAGAAGTGAATCTTGCTGGTATTAGACATGAAGGGGGAAAAAATGCCTTTTGAAATATCAGGGGGGCTGAGGGAAGAGGGAGCCGGAGCATACTCAATTCCAGATCAAATAATCATGGGTCAGGAAACAGTTCACCAGATGGTGAGATTAATGCTAACAGCCCTGGGTTTCTTATGCGCCACAGAAGGCTGGGAATAATGAGTTGGAGAAAGTCCTGTGCTCCAAACCCAGTTATCTCCTATCACACACCTCTGCGGGCTTTTGTACCACAACACTCACTCCGTTCTCACAATGATTCCATCATGTGTATTGCTGGGGGATATTTCCTGTGATGCTCTGCGCTTTGCAGGACCCTTTGCCCACAGCAAATGACTTCAAGTAACACAGAGAGAACTCAGAGGCACAGAAAAATCAAGGATGATTTGTCTAGGTCTTACCACTGTTTCATTTACCTTTCTCCTAAATTCCTCTAAGTCTGGATTTTCACAGTATCACAGTATCACCAAGGCTGGAAGAGACCTCAGAGATCATCAAGTCCAGCCTGTCACCACAGACCTCATGACTAGACCATGGCACAAAGTGCCACGTCCAATCCCCTCTTGAACACCTCCAGGGATGGTGACTCCACCACCTCCCTCGGCAGCACATTCCAATGGCGAACGACTCTCTCAGTGAAGAACTTTCTCCCCACCTCCAGCCTAAACCTGCCCTGGCACAGCTTGAGACTGTGTCCTCTTGTTCTGGTGCTGGTTGCTTGAGAGAAGAGACCAACCCCCTCCTGGCTACTACCACCTCTCAGGTAGTTGTAGAGAGCAAGAAGGTCTCCCCTGAGCCTCCCCTTCTCCAGGCTAAACAATCCCAGCTCCCTCAGCCTCTCCTCACAGGGCTGTGCTCAAGGCCTCTCCCCAGCCTCCTTGCCCTTCTCTGGACACATTCAAGCATCTCAATGTCCTTCCTAAACTGAGGGGCCCAGAACTAGACACAGGACTCAAGGTGTGGCCTAACCAGTGCAGAGTCCAGGGGCACAATGACTTCCCTGCTCCTGCTGGCCACACTATTCCTAATGCAGGCTGGGATGCCATTGGCCTTCTTGGCCACCTGGGCACACTGCTGGCTCATGTTTAGGTGGCTGTCAATCAGCACCCCCAGGTCCCTTTCTGTTTGGCAGCTCTCCAGCCACTCTGACCCCACCCTGTAGCTCTGCATGGGGTTGTTGTGGCCAAAGTGCAGCACCTGGCTCTTGGATTTGTAGAATGCCATCCTGTTGGACTCTGCCCATCTGTCCAGTCGATCGAGGTCCCTCTGCAGAGCCCTTCTGCCCACTAACAGATCAACATCTGCTCCCAACTTGGTGTCATCTGCAAATTTGCTGATGACTGTCTAAATCCCCTCAAGAGATTGCCTAGAAAGATCAAAATCTTTTTAGATGAGTGTAATGGGTTGGGGCAGACCCCCCTCCCCATCACAGGCACAAATAACGACTGAAACAGATTGGAAAGTGATGGAAAGTTTAAATAGGAATACAATAAAAAACAACAACGAAGGTTTTACAGAGAACCACAAGTACCATGGATGTGGGGACGCCTGTGGATGTAGTCTACCTGTACTTCAGCAAGGCCTTTGACACTGTCCCCCACAGCAAACTGCTGGCCAAGCTGTCAGCCAATGCTTGGACAGGAGCACACTGCAATGGGTTAGGAACTGGCTGGAGGGCTGAGCCCAGAGAGTGGTGGTGAATGGTGCCACATCCAGCTGGCAGCCAGTCAGTAGTGGAGTCCCACAGGGATCAGTGCTGGGCCCTGTGCTTTTTAACATCTTTATTGATGATCTGGATGAGGGCATTCAGTCAATCGTCAGTTAATTTGTCGATGACACCAAGCAGGGGGCAAGAGTTGATCTGCTGGAGGGTAGAGAGGCTCTGCAGAGAGACCTCGATAGGCTGGACAGGTGGGCAGAATCCAACAGCATGAGATTTAACACATCCAAATGCCGGGTTCTGCACATTGGCCACAACAACCCCATGCAGTGCTACAGGCTAGGGTCAGAGTGGCTGGAGAGTGGCCAGGCAGAGAGGGACCTGCAGGTGTTGGTTGATGGTAGGCTGAACATGAGCCTGCAGTGTGCCCAGGTGGCCAAGAGGGCCAATGGCATCCTGGCCTGCATCAGGATCAGTGTGGCCAGCAGGAGCAGGGAGGTCATTCTGCCCCTGTACACTGCACTGGTTAGGCCACATCTTGAGTCCTGTGTTCAGCTCTGGGCCCCTCAGTTTAGGAAGGAGGTTGAGTTGCTGGAAGGTGTCCAGAGAAGGGCAACAAAGTTGTTGAGGGGTTTGGAACACAAGCCCTATGAGGAGAGGCTGAGGGAGCTGGGGTTGCTTAGCCTGGAGAGGAGGAGGCTCAGGGGTGACCTTATTGCTCTCTACAACTACCTGAAGGGGGGCTGTAGACAGGTGGAGGTTGATCTCTTCTCCCAGGCAACCAGCACCAGAACAAGAGGACACAGTCTTAGGCTGCACCAGGGGAGGTTCAGGCCGGAGTTCAGGAGGAAGTTCTACACAGAGAGAGTGATTGCCCATTGGAATGGGCTGCCCGGGGAGGTGGTGGAGTCACCATCACTGGAGGTGTTCAGGAGGAGACTTGACAGGGTGCTTGGTTGCATAGTTGTCACCGGCTGAGGCTGTCCCCTTAAGAAAGGGAATATGGTGGACGGAAGTTGGTAAACGGAAGGAATAATCTAAACTAATTTCATTGGAAGAGTGGGAGGAAGCACCTTCTGAACTGGGAGTGAACTGGGCATTTCCAGCACTTCTCTGTCAGTCTTGCTTCCGCCTCTCCACGGTGCAGCAGCTCTCTCTCTGCTCGGCTTTCTGCCAAGGCCTCGGCCTTGAAGACCAGATACAGGCCGGTATTAACTCCCTTCCAATTAACACGAACTGCTTCTAACAATTTTTTTCCTCTCTTTTCTTTCTCTTTCTATCCCATCCTGGGGAAAGGGGGGGGGAGAGAGGGGAGAGCGGAGGTGGGGAACCCCCTCTGTCCAGAGGGGGGTCACTCTCATTTCTGTGTTACTCTGTTGTATATCTTTGTATATATTGTAGATATTGTAAATTTGTAAATATTCCCCTGCAAATCCTACACTGCTTTGTAAATATAAAGCTCCACTGCTTTGCTAATTCAGCTTGTGAGGTTTTTTTCCTTTCCTTTCAATTTTTTTTTCCCTTTTACTTTACAAGGGGGAAGGGAGGAGGCTTCTTGGCCTTACCCCTTCCACCCCACCACAATAGTTTAGTTGGTTGGGTGGTGCTGGATGATAGGTTGGATGTGATGATCTTGAAGGTCTCTTCCAAACTGGTTTATTCTATTCTAAAAGAGAGAAATCCCACAACATACCCAAGAACATCCCATCCCCACCTGTGGGTACATCCAAACCCCCCAGAGCTCTTTCTCCCCCCCCCCCAACCTAGCCTTGGGCCTGGGCAGGCCCAAGGGAGGCAGCTCATGCCATTTTACCTAGGCAGCAGCTGGGAACGAAAGAGGAAGTGAAGACCCTGTGCTGATATATTATAGGGGAGCATGGCATTATGGAAAATGGAATACCTAGTTTCCTCTGACCACCCCCTGGGCTGGGCCCACCCCTTGGGACCTCCCAGGTGTGGTCTGTGCAGTGGCATCCGGGCCAGCACCCAGCCTAAACCACCACAATGAGCCAGCAGATTTTAATACCAAAATTTAAAAAAAATAATTTAAAATTAAAAAAATAGACCAAATCTGCAGGATTTATCATGATAAACTTCTGTCACCATACCTTGCACTCTACTACATGATTTGGACATTCAACAGCCCCACTGAACCCATGCAGCGATTCAAAGAGGCCGCTCAATCTCAGTTTAAGACCTACGATGAAGTGCATCGCAGGCACAGAATGGTGCAGCACAATGCACTCTCTCTGCTGGGTGCCATTCAGTGCAGAGCTTATGTTAGAGCCCGGGCAGCTAAAGCATCGCAGAGTTTTGAACCTTTAAATAAACTGGAGATCCACGACAACAAAGATCCCAAACAACATCATCCACAAAAAGAAACAACAAAAAGATTTTTCAGGCAAACAAATCTGGGAGTGTGATACCAAAAGACCAATAAAGAATGGGAAAACAGAAGACCCAAAGATAATAAAAGGCATCAAATTGTGGTTTATAAAATGAGCATCACAAAAGCTTCCAGACCATAGTATGGGTAAGCAAAGGATATGAGCTGGGGCCTTTTGGGACAGACTGTTGCAGAGGCAGGTTATCCAAAAGGGTTTCCCAAAGTGTGAATTTCTGTGCTTAAAAGGCCTTGGGTACTGAAGGGTGCATCTTGAGCAACAGCTAATTGGCAGAAAACCAAATTGTGCAGAACTACTGACAGGAAGCAATAGGAAGGGTTTCCACACATCCACTGTAAAAGGAGACAACCTCAGCCTCAGAGTCATGTCAGGACCCAGCTCAGAGCAGCAGATCACTGACAGGCAAATTCAGAATTAATAGCAAGCAAAGGTTTTGCCAAACAAATTGCTAGACAAATTCAGGGAGCTTTTGACACGAAATTGCCAGGCAATCAAGCAGTATTAGGAAGCAAATCACTAGATGATGAAGAAATTGAGTCCCATAACAGCAGTTCACTGTACTGCAGATCACTTTATCCTCAAATGCAGGTTCATTTCCAGTTTATTACAAGCCATCAGTGTTTGCAAGTGCTACAAATACAATTAAGTACATTTTAAAAAGTCTTACCTTCTTTTGATCTTCTAGTTTGTGACTGATTGGATTCCTTCCATGCTTGCTCATCTCTGAAGATAAATCCATCACATTCGCTCCTTGCTCTTCAAACGAAACCGGTTCACGCGATTCAGCAATCTAATCCAAACAACAGGGGCTACACACCCAGAGACCTGGTGCTTTTCCCATCACACACCATCTCTGAGCATCAGTGCCTGGGAGAAACGACCGAGGAACCCATCAACTGAACGGAGGAAAACCTTGCAGCTCCCTGTTTGGGCTCTCCAAATCACCATAGTGTTTTAAAGAGTTGATGCTTCAGGAGAGAAATATCCATCCGCTATTTCTATTTCCAGCTGCTATCTGTGTCTTTCTTCACAGGTTTCCATGGTACAGAAGGTCACATCCTGACTGTGAACCTGTTGAGAGGGGGGGAAAAAAAGTAAAATAAAATATCAAATTGTCCTGAAGGGACAAACACCTAAACATGGCCTATCCCAGGGTGGTGGCTTTAGGCTGTGCCTTCAAAATTCAGTTACAGATTTTGAGCAGAGAAGTAGAAAAATATAAATCAATCACTCTTGGGTGTAAAGAGGAAACCAAAAGATTGCTCTAAACAAATTCATTGGGTAAATATCTGGAACAAGAGGAGCTGTACCATAACAACTCTTCCCTTTTCTCTTCTCTTCTGATCTCTGGCTGTTTTGCTTTGCTCAGGAGAGATAATCTTACAGGCTGGCCTTGGCTAAGTCTAACTTCTCCTTTCTCTTCTCCCTTTTGTACAGGAGGTAAGGGGGAGGCAGGGAGGGAGAAGCTGGTAGCTTCCCCTGGTCCTTGGGCAGGGGGTCCTTGTGCTGTTTATTAATTGTAAGTATCTGTAAATACTGTAACTCCTGGATATTTTGTACACATCCATTGCATTCTACTGCAGAGTGTAGATTGTGCTTGTAAATACAGGTTCCTTTGCTTCTAACTGAGTTGGCCTGGCAAAGTTAATGATGGGGGGAAACTTCAACCCACCATACCAAGACAAGGAGCTAAGCCCATGTGAATTTGCAAACCTGGACATTTCCTGGAGTCCAAGTGGCCCAGGCAAATGTGTAGCATATGTGATTGTCCTTGCAACACATCTGTGGAGAGTGTGTGCGCCTGGCCATGTTTGGATATGCTCCATCCCACAGGTTCAGCTACCAGGTTTCTCTGTTACCAATGGACGTTAATTGTCTTTGGACAGTATCTAAACCAGGCAAGATGGTAAGGCAAGTGGCCTTGCTCTCACCCAGACAGCAACAAGAGCAAACAACACGCAGAATCACAGAATCACCAAGGTTGGAAGAGACCTCAAAGATCATCAAGTCCAACCTGTCACCACAGACCTCATGACTAGACCATGGCACCAAGTGCCACGTCCAATCCCCTCTTGAACACCTCCAAGGACAGTGATTCCACCACCTCCCTGGGCAGCACATTCCAATGGTGAACAACTCTCTCAGTGAAGAACTTTCTCCTCACCTCGAGTCTAAACTTCCCCTGGTGCAGCTTGAGACTGTGTCCTCTTGTTCTGCTGCTGGTTTCTAGAGTGAAGACACTGACCCCTTCCTGGCTACAACCACCATTCAGGTAGCTGTAGAGAGCAATGAGGTCTCCCCTGAGCCTCTTCTTCTCCAGGCTAAACACCCCCAGCTCCCTCAGCCTCTCCTCATAGGGCTGTGGTCAAGGCCTCTCACCAGCCTTGTTGCCCTTCTCTGGACAGGTTCAAGTGTCTCGATGTCCTTCCTAAACTGAGGGGCCCCAGAACTGGACACAAAATGGCTTACTGAGCTCTCAATCCATTCAAGTAAAAGTTCCCTGCCCAAGGCAGTGGGGCTGGAACTGGATGATCCTTGAGGTCCCTTTCAATCCTAACAATTCTGTGATTCAGAGACTGGTTTAGGGTGGACATGTTCAAGTGTCTCGATGTCATTCCTAAACTGAGGGGCCCAGAATTGGACACAGGACTCAAGGTGTGGCCTAACCAGTGCAGAGTATAGGAGCAAAATGTCTTCCCTGCTCCTGCTGGCCACACTATTCCTAATGCAATCCAGGATGCCATTGGCCTTCTTGGCCAGCTGGGCACACTGCTGGCTCATGTTTAGGCTCTCCAGCCACTCTGACCCCAGCCTGTAGCTCTGCATGGGGTTGTTGTGGCCAAAGTGCAGCACCTGGCACTTGGATTTGTTGAATGCCATCCTGCTGGACTCTGCCCATCTGTCCAGTCGGTCAAGGTCCCTCTGCAGAGCCCTTCTTCCCTCTAACAGATCAACAACTGCTCCCAACTTGGTCTCATCCGCAAATTTGCTGATGACTGACTCAATCCCCTCATCCAGATCATCAATGAAGATATTAAAGAGGAGGGGGCCCAGCACTGATCCCTGGGGGACACCACTAGTGACTGGCTGCCAGCTGGATGTGGCACACACAACAAAAGAAGTTCAAACAAGATTTGCTTGCTAGAAAGTTAAAGTTCTGCTAACAGCAAGAGAAAGACCCTGTGCCCCTTTTGTCATGTTGTGACAATAAAATCATGGAATATTCATGCCTTCAGTGCAATTGAAAGTCAGTTGTGTTTAAACTGAATTAACTGAGGAGATGAAGCCTACATTAAAAAAAAATAAAATCATCTGAATACCATTGCAATTAATTTTACATGCATAATGTTCCCAACATGCTTCACTAATGCATATGGAATAAGAAAGCTGTCTAGAGAGTGCCCTGCATGACACACGCTGGGTCATCAAGTCTGTGTCTAATGCAACGACACTGCAAAGGTTATTATCTCCTAGCAAAATAAATCAATCCCAAAATCCAGCAGAGCCATTGCCAGCATTGCTATCAGCTTAAACTGTCACTTAATCAGACCCAAGGCACAAGTGTTGCTCTGCTGTAACTAATTTATACTTTATACTGATTTAGATAAGATAGAAGCCTGTTTCCCAAACCCAGCTGCAGCCTGGTACATCTCACCTAAGCGTATAACCAATTTTGTTTGCTGTTCCAGCTTTCAAGAAACACCTCCTCTTGCAAATAACACAGGTAAGCATCACATTACAAATGCACTCATCAAAGCAGACTCAAATGCTTGGAGAGCATCTTCCTACTAACTATTTAGAGTCAAGAGGAGAAATAAATACCAAGAAAGCAATGCATGTCAACTGTCCAGAAAATAGAAGCCATCAAAATTCCACTGTTCAAAATTGCCATAACTTAGAATTATTATTGGATTAAGAAGTGTATCAGCTTCAGCTGTCTGCTGTAACCTCACCAAGCACACACAGCTTTTCTCAGTTTCCATCAAGTCTGAGGTGCAACAGGGCAGAGCCAGACATTGCTCTCAGGACAAGACCTATCCCTACCAGGGGCCTCACAGGCACAATTCATGATTCTCTCTGTTTGATGGTTTATAGACCTCACAAAAGCCACAAGTCCATGACTGTAGCAGCTACAACAAACCCAACAAACACAAAAGCCTGGCAGCTGGCTGAAGCTTCCTAGGAGATCAGCTAAAAGATCAGCTCTACTCAGCTCCATGCCTGGAAGTGTCTCTCAGCTCTACCCAGCTCTATGCCTGAAAGTGACTCATCTGCAGAGCAGATATAAGGAGTGGGTGCAAGTGCTGTGTCTCAGGCAGGTAAGCAGGTAGCTGGTTGGCTTCACAGTGGTTTGCCCCAAAACCTGTGGGGCAGGGCAAGAAACCAGTGGCTGGTGGCTGTTACTGGCATGCAAACACCAATAGAGCTGTAGGGAAAAGGTGAGGCGCAGGTCCAGCCTTCTCTGTTGGCTTCCCCAGCCCTGGAGTAGGTTTGATGGGGTGTTGGGGTGCTGGAGGGGTGTTGGGGTGCTGTGTATTCTCCAGGCCTTCTTAAGAGCCCGGTGGTGGCACAGCTTTCTGAGGCAGTGTTTGCCTCAGGCTTTTGCTGGTGCTGCAAGTCCCACCCTGCAGAGGACTTCCAGTGCCCTGCGCAGGCTTGCTGAAGTCCAGAGGGCTGGGTGCTGACTGTGTGAGGCTGCCAATCCCTCATTCTTCGTGGCCCCTATCAGACATTGACTGGCACCTCTAGACCCAAGCTATTGCCCTGATTCGGTATGGTTCCATCAGCTCAGCCCTCCAGCTAATGAGAAAGGATCACAGTGCACCATTGGCTTAGGTATAAATGGAGTTCTCTTACAGAGACATTTTGAGTTGGTCTCCACACAGCAGGCAGCTTGGCAGTCAGATCCTCTCCCCTTAGACTGGGATGCCATCTAAGGGTACCTCTGTGGACTGAGTGAGTCCTCATCCCTGCTTTGGTGAGTGTGTACTTTGGGTACTCTTGAGTGGGAGTTTCCTTGGTGTGAGCAAGGGCATGTACATTTTGGTTCATCTTCCCGGAAAGATTATTCCTTAAAGCTTAAGGCAAAGGCTTAAATGGCTCTTTGCTTAAATGGCTGTGTCCAGTACATTCTCAGCTGACATCTGAACTTGTAATTTAACAGCACTGGAAGCAGTGCAGAGAAATTTTGATTACAACCAATCCATATTTTGGGGTGGCTCTTGCTGTCTGTTTTGCGGATGCCTCCCTCACACCAGGATGCAGGTTGCTGAAACGTGAGGTACCACTGCAAGTCATCAGCACTAGAATTTGCATTTATAATAATCCTGAAGCTCAGCTAAGTAAAAACCAAGCTGTTAAACCCCAGCAGTTTCCCTGGTTCATTTCATGGTCAGACATGTAAATTATATTACTCCCCATGCCTGGCAATTATGCTGTACCAGGCAATTAAACTATTCTGTGGAACTGCATGGTGTTTTCAAGCCAAAGTTGGGCAGAATGCAAATAAATTTGTTTGGACTGCCCTCATTACTTTTAACATGCAAAGCACAGGGTGGCAATTCTTGCTCATTCCATTCAGCACATTGTTCCATGGTCTTCAGCCTTTTCAACATGAACAGCTGTAATTAAATGCTCTTGGCTGGGGCTTTTTGGTTTTTTTTCTTTTTATTCTTTCTCTCTCTCTCTTTCTTTCTCTCCTTCTCTCCCTCTTCTTTCTCTTTTACTTTCTTTCTCTCTCTTTCTCTCCTCGTTCTCTCTCTCTTTCTCTTTTACTTTCTCTCTCTTCTCTTTCTCTTCCTCTTCCTCCTCTCTCTTTCCCTCTCTCTCTTCTCTTTCTCCTCTTTCACTCTTTCCCTCTCTCTTTCCTTCTCTCTTTCCCTCTCTCTTCTTTCTCCTCTTTCTTTCCCTCTTTCCTTCTCTCTTTCCCTGTCTTCTCTTTCTCCTTTCTTTCACTCTTTTCCTCTCTCTCTCCCTCCTCTCTTTCTCGCTCTCTTTCCCTCTCTTATCTTTCTTTTTCTCTCTTTCTCTCTCCTCTTTCCTTCTCTCTTTCCCCCTCTCTCTTCTCTTTCTCCTCTTTCTTTCACTCTTTCTCTCTTTCCCTCTTTCTCTTTCTTTCTTTTCTCTCTTCTCTATCTTTTCTCTCTTCTCTTTCTCTTCCTCCTCTTTCTTTCTCTTTCTCTCTCCTCTTTCTTTTCCTCCTCTTTCTTTCTCTTTCCCTCTCTTTTGTTTGTTTGTTTGTTTCAAACAGTGACATGTGATTTCTTCTTCACCATTTTGCACTGATCTGTAACACTGAAACAACAACAGAACAAAACACCCAGAGTCCTGGGCAGCCTAACAATCACACACTGAGTAAAACACAGTTTATTAGGTTTATCTACAAATGTAAAAGGGAAGATGAATTGGAGCTGCTTTATTCCCTTAACAGACACATAACAGCCATTTGATAATATTCTCTAATCATTGACACACTCATAATAGAAGTCTGGCAGATCAAGCATTAAGCACCGTAAGCACAGGCCTGAAGGAAGCGAGCTGCTGCGTAAGACAGGAGATACTTAGGCTGCCTCATTAAACAGCACAAGAAAGAAAATATTCAGCAGAATTCTTTCTGACTGGTGGTTCATGACTTCCTCCTCTAGAGACACACTACAGAAGCATTCAGTGTGGTTAGGCTTCTGGGTTAGGTACCCCTATAAGCTGCCCAAATTCAGGTGAAATGTGCCTGAAAGCAGCTTTGGTATGTTTTTTGTTTTCCTCCTTTCACTATGAGCTACAGGTAACTCACAGACTAGAGGAGAAAGAATATAATCTGGAGTCAAAGTATTAATCAGGACTATTCTTTCTGTACTATCCTTATTATCTACGCAGGTTGATGCTTGCTGTGTTTAGTGGCTGAAACACTCTGTATTATTGGCATTTCTTCATCAGGCAGAACTCCTCTTCAGCACAGAACGCTGTGCTGGAGTCCTCATACTGTCAGTGAGGATGGAATTATAATAGTTTCCATTATTCCTAGCAGTAGCTAATATCAATTAATATGTTTCTTTTCAAATTTGTACACAATGAAGTGGGGGGAAAAAAACCACAACACAAAACACAAAGAGGACTCTAAAACTTATGTTCTTGCAGTGCTGTTCTGCAAAGCAGGATGCTGATTATCTCTACATCATCAGACTGAACACACAACTGAACACTGTTTCACACAGTGATTTAGCAAGTAAAGGTAAAAGTGATTGGTTACATATAGATAGGGAATCAATAAGGTTGGAAAAGACCTCATCAAGTCCAACCTATTACCTAATACCTAACACCTCCTGGCAACTAAACCATGGCTCTAAGTGCCACATCCAAACCATTTTGAACACCTCCAGTAATGGTGACTCCACCACCTCCCTGGGCCACACATTCCAGTGGCCGACTACTCTTTCGGGGAAGAACTTTCTCCTCACCTCCAGTTACTCTTATATGAAGCAGCTAAATCCACTTCCCCTCCCTGGCTGGACACGAGGACTCCCTGCTTTGATAAATCTAAATTCTTAAGGTTTAAAAATGACATTAAATCACACAGGTTCTCTTGGTCTGCCATGACTTACTAAATAACTTCATCAGATTGGGGCTGCTGTCTCAGAACATTTTTAACTCTATGCCTGTTACAAGTGATAGAGAAAGAAAAAAAAAATCACACCTACCTTTGCAGAACATGTCTCTGACAATTTCATGGGTGCTTTGAAAGTCACCAGTTAGTTATTTCAGTATTTTTTTAGTGACAGCCTTTCAGTTGAATCCCATGCAACCCTTCCCTGCCTTTCTGCCTCATGTCCCTGTTCAGACGAGCCTCTTGCAATTAATTTGATTGCTTCAAACAAATGTGCAGCTGAAACTACAAAACAGCTCCTAGAGACTCCAAAGCAGAGAGACAGCTGACTCTCTGTGTTGGTTTAACACAGCCTGCGCTCACGAGAAAGCCCCCTCACCCCACCTGCCCCCAACAGGAGGGAAAGTAACGCTAAAATCCCTGGGCTGAGATAAGGAATCTAATGAGATGATCCAGCCCACAATATACCTTAGCCTGTTTTACAGAAAAGCACAGCAGCATCAGAAGCCAGCCATATCACAGAATCACAGAATTACCAAGGTGGGAAGAGAGACCTCAAAGATCATCAAGTCCAACCTGTCACAACAGACCTCATGACTGGACCATGGCACAAAGTGCCATTTCCAATCCCCTCTTGAACACCTCCAGGGACGGTGACTCCACCACCTCCCTGGGCAGCACATTCCAATGGAGAACGACTCTCTCAATGAAGAACTTTCTCCTCACCTCCAGCCTAAACCTGTCCTGGCACAGCTTGAGACTGTGTCCTCTTGTTCTGGTGCTGCTTGCCTGGGAGAAGAGATCAACTCCCTCCTGGCTACAACCACCTTTCAGGTAGTTGTAGACAGCAATAATGTCTCCCCTGAGTATCCTCCTCTCCAGGCTAAACAATCCCAGCTCCCTCAGCCTCTCCTCATAGGGCTTGTGCTCGAGGCCTCTCCCCTTCTCTCTCGTTGCCCTTCTCTGGACATGTTCAGGTGTCTCAATGTCCTTCTTAAGCTAAGGGGCCCAGAACTGGACACAGGACTCAAGGTATGACCTAACCAGTGCAGAGTCCAGGGGCACAATGACTTCCCTGCTCCTGCTGGCCACACTATTCCTAATGCAGGCCGGGATGCCATTGGCCTTCTTGGCCACCTGGGCACACTGCTGGCTCATGTTTAGGTGGCTGTCTATCAGCACTCCCAGGTCCCTCTCTGTTTGGCAGCTCTCCAGCCACTCTGACCCCAGCCTGTAGCTCTGCATGGGGTTGTTGTGGCCAAAGTGCACCTGGCACTTGGATTCGTTGAATGCCATCCTGTTGGACTCTGCCCATCTGTCCAGTCGGTCGAGGTCCCTCTGCAGAGCCCTTCTGCCCTCTAACAGATCAACATCTGCTCCTAACTTGGTGTCATCTGCAAATTTGCTGATGACTGACTCAATCCCCTCATCCAGATCATCAATGAAGATATTAAAGAGGTGGGGGCCCAGCACTGATC
This sequence comes from Melanerpes formicivorus, assembly GCF_026170545.1. Classification (NCBI taxonomy): domain Eukaryota; kingdom Metazoa; phylum Chordata; class Aves; order Piciformes; family Picidae; genus Melanerpes; species Melanerpes formicivorus. The sequence continues at coordinate 2,793,698 of NW_027142416.1, forward strand.
CCTGGCGGACACCACTAGTGACTCCCACTCACTTACCAAGCCTGCAGCCAGCCCAGTGGAAAACAAACATGACCCCATACCCAGAAACTGAAAGCAGCAACTGGAAACAGGAAGCCTCTCACACCGGTCTGAACTGGAAGCCCCAGGTATTGTGCTGCAGTCAGCACTTTCGTTTTAAAGCTTGCATGATGGCAGCACCATACTGAGTACTCCCCCACAGATTTGGTTGGCTAAACCCATAACACTGACCAAGTGAGAGGTGCTGTTTGAGGGGGAAAAGAGAAAGAAAAGGAAAAAAAAAATGGGGAAAAAAGAGTGATGTAAAAAGTTATAAATATACAGAATTAACCCTTTGGAAAAGACCTTTGAGATCATCGAGTCCAACCTATCACCCAACACCATCTAAGCAACTAAAACAGGTCCTGCCCCACATCCACCAGGCAGTCACATGAGCATAGAAGGAGATCAGGTCGGTGAGGCAGGACCTGCCCTCCCTGAATCCATGCTGGCTGGAAACATATTCAAGTAGCAAGAAAATACTGAAATATTTGAGGACAAGAAGCAGCAGTAGCTGGCACACCTTAAACATGAAATAAGAAGATGACCATTAATGGTGGGAGTTTATTCATGAGCACAAACTTGTTTAAATTTGAGCTGTTAAAGGTCTTGTAGGTAAGGTAGCTTCCTGATCTGCCAATGCAGAATAAATTACTACAGTGTATTTTCTGATGTTTTATTCTGGCTTTCCTTCAAATCCCCAAGTGACACAGCCTACACCTGGAGAATATTAAACAGCTCAATAGTTCTCAGAGCTCCAGCAAGTTCTGTAAAGGCTAAGCATATCCAGTTGAATTTTTAGCTGAATTTAACATTCTTCAACCATTGTCTATCAATCTTTGCCAACCCAGGCAATTGTACACTCCATATATGTTTACATACTGGGTGTCTCCTCACAGATTTAAACACATTTGCAGATTTCTTCTGTTAATGTGAGTATCTTAATCCTTGTTTAGGCTCAAGTTTGGCTTCACAGTATCACAGTTATCACCAGGGTAAGATCATCAAGTCCAACCTGTCACCACAGACCTCATGACTAGACCATGGCACCAAGTGCCACGTCCAATCCCCTCTTGAACACCTCCAAGGACAGTGATTCCACCACCTCCCTGGGCAGCACATTCCAATGGTAAACGACTCTCTCAGTGAAGAACTTTCTCCTCACCTTGAGTCTAAACTTCCCCTGGTGCAGCTTGAGACTGTGTCCTCTCATTCTGGTGCTGGTTGCTACAGAGAAGACACTGACCCCTTCCTGGCTACAACCACCATTCAGGTAGCTGTAGAGAGCAATGAGGTCTCCCCTGAGCCTCCTCTTCTCCAGGCTAAACAACCCCAGCTCCCTCAGCCTCTCCTCATAGGGCTGTACTCAAGGCCTCTCACCAGGCTTGTTGCCCTTCTCTGGACATATTCGAGTGTCTCGATGTCCTTCCTAAACTGAGGGGCCCCAGAACTGGACACAAACTGGCTTATTGAGCTCTCAATCCATTCAAGTAAAAGTTCCCTGCCCAAGGCAGTGGGGCTGGAACTGGATGATCCTTGAGGTCCCTTCCAATCCTAACAATTCTGTGATTCAGAGACTGGTTTAGGGTGGAATTTGCCATGTGAAAGGAGTAGCAGAAGACTTCTATGATGCAGCCACTCAGCTGCTGGGACGTGCTCCCAGCGTAATTCTCTACCTGGGGAATCAGACACCATGAGGAACAAACCAGGAACATTCCTAAGGAACACCTAAAGGTAAAAATGATTGGTTACATATATATATAGAATCATAGAATCAATAAGGTTGGAAAAGACCTCATCCAGTCCAACCTATTACCTAATACCTAACACCTCCTGGCAACTAAACCATGGCTCCAAGTGCCACATCCAGGCCTTTTTTGAACACCTCCAGGGATGGTGACTCCATCACCTCCCTGGGTAGCACATTTCAATGGCCAATTACTCTTTCTGGGAAGAACTTTCTCATCACCTCCAGTTACTCTTATATGAAACAGCTAAATTCACTTCTCCTCCCTGGCTGGACATGAGGACTCCCTGCAGCAGCCAGGCCCCTCACATGGTGGTACCTTTGACTGGAACATGCTGCAGCAGCCAGCCCCCCTCACATGGTGGTACCTTTGACTGGAACATGCTGCAGGAGCCACCTCCTTGACATGGTGGCACCTCTTACTGGGAAATGATTTTAGCTTAGAGATGTGGTTTGGTTTCACTGGTTAAGGGACTGATAAGAAAGAGAATTTAAGCAGCTTCTCAGAGCAATACTGGAGACTGGGGGGGGGGGGAGGGTTAGGGCTTCTCTAGGCGCATTGGTTAGGGATTTGACTGGGGCTTTGCTTTAGGGATGCTGCTAGAGACGTACTCAGGACTATTTCTGTTAACTGCTTCTTCTGTTAAGGGCTTCTGGGACTTCTGCTACTAGGGACACTCTGAGGTTCTGTAATGTTGGCTCTCTCCTCTCTGCATTTCTGGAATCTCATTGCCAGAGCAGCAATGAGGTCCCTGCCTTCATTTGTCACCTAATGGCACCTCATTATCAGGGTCTGCAACTACTTTCAGCTATCCCAGAGCAGGGGGGGGGGAGATACTACATCACTGACGGTAACTGTAGCTTGCCCACAAAGCCAAGTCTGATTGAGTCCTGTATTTCAAAAGCCACACTTCTACAGTCTGTAGTCTGCCTGTTTCAGATTCCCTACTGGCTTTATTAATGTTCAATATTCTATGAATAATGTTTTCATCCTCCTTTAGGAGTATCATAAACAGCCTGCCCTTGCATTGCCACTAGAGAAATAACTACAATTTATTCCTCAGCCTATGAAAATATTTAGGAATATAAGTACTAATGTGTACAGAGCACCAAATATTACCCTTAACAACCTCTCCTAAAGGAGTCCAATACTTCAGAAAATAATACTGCTACATCTCCCTTCCCTCTGTAGCCACAAGGGCTACACAGAGAACACTGGTCTCTAGTGTGTCCACATTGAAAGCTTACCATCACAGAAGCAACCAGGCTGGAAAAGACCTCAGAGATCATCCAGTCCAACCTATTACCTAACACCCAACACCTCCTGGCAACTAAGCCATGGCTCCAAGTGCCACACCCAATCCTTTTTGGAACACTTCCAGGGATGGTGACTCCACCACCTCCCTGGGCAGCACATTCCAAGGGCCAATGAGTCTTCTTGGGAAGAAAGGTTGTTTCTCTTATTTTTAGAACCTAGATGTTCTGGCCCTTCAAAATTGTCAAAAAAAAATCCAACCAAGTGTGTTTGAAATGTGTGGTAATGAAAGGAAGGGAAGGGAAGGGAGGAGAAGGGAGGGGAGGGGAGGGAAGGGAAGGGAGGAGAAGGGAGGGGAGGGGAGGGGAGGGAAGGGAAGGGAGGAGAAGGGAGGGGAGGGGAGGGAAGGGAAGGGAGGAGAAGGGAGGGGAGGGAGGGAGGGAGGGAGGAAGGAAGGAAGGAAGGAAGGAAGGAAGGAAGGAAGGAAGGAAGGAAGGAAGGAAGGAAGGAAGGAAGGAAGGAAGGAAGGAAGGAAGGAAGGAAGGAAGGAAGGAAGGAAGGAAGGAAGGAAGGAAGGAAGGAAGGAAGGAAGGAAGGAAGGAAGGAAGGAAGGAAGGAAGGAAGGAAGGAAGGAAGGAAGGAAGGAAGGAAGGAAGGAAAGAAGGAAGGAAGGAAGGAAGGAAGGAAGGAAGGAAGGAAGGAAGGAAGGAAGGAAGGAAGGAAGGAAGGAAGGAAGGAAGGAAGGAAGGAAGGAAGGAAGGAAGGAAGGAAGGAAGGAAGGAAGGAAGGAAGGAAGGAAGGAAGGAAGGAAGGAAGGAAGGAAGGAAGGAAGGAAGGAAGGAAACCGAAAAAAAGCTAATTAACAGTGCAAACAATTCTTATTGTCTCTGTTGGGACAACTGTGATGTAGCTTGCCATCCCACTTCTTATAATATAGTGATGTAATTTGCCATCCTGCTTTAATTAAAACGTGGCTCAAGTCACAGACACGACGCCGAGTTAGGCGGGGAAGGGGCACTGCTGCCCTGCTGTATTTACATCTCAATGTTGTCAGCCTCGCAGAGCTGATTGGTAATCACCACACAGAGCATGCATCGTTCAAAAGGCAAACAAAGCTGAAGGTCGGAGAGCATCCACGTTGACAAAATGAAGCACAAGCGCTTCGTGTGGTCAAACACATGCAGACAGAGTCTGTCGGCGACTGTGAGCGGCGTCAGCTGGACGGTATCTGAATCTCTGTGGTGCAAAAAAATCTGGATTCACCATTTGCATCCCGATGGAGCACGAAGCATGTGTGAAATGACTCAGGGAGAGAGATTCAGCAGCTGGGCTGAGCATGTATTTTAAGAAAATCTGGCTGCTGAAATTATAGATGCAGATTTAATTAATTTGTTCACCAGATGCTCAGACTGGCAAAGAAAGAGAGTTTTCTGTAGAATGTGCTATATACCCTACCACAGAAGATCTACATGAAGAGCTTTTTGCAGTTAATTGCATTATATAATTAGCCACAAAAAAAAATGAAATCTGCGAGTTTCAACCTAAAATTATGCCCCATCATTTTAATTGTTGTCGGTTGTTGACAGCCGATAGCATTTCAAAGGGTAAATTCTGACCGCATTGCTGCCCCTAAAAAGATAGCCAATATCCACAAAACTCCACTCCTGTTCACAAAAATACACCCTGCTTTTCTTGGTTTACCCTTTGCTTTTTCACCGCCCCGCCAATCTAGTGCCTAATTATTACATAGCACGCACACAGCCCACAGACCGATCGCAGCATCTCAATGCTGGGCATTCGCTTCAATTGCTCCCCCATGGTTAGAACTTTCAGCCGCTTGGAGAGAGCAGCCTAAACAATCCCAGACACAATCGAGACTCTCACATCCATTACCGTGCATCACTCAACAACCACCTTGAAATACTGCCGCGGCATCGAGGTGTTTATAACAAGCAGCAACCAGAATCCTGCACCTTCGCACAAAGCAGCATGAGATGAACGGTCTGATTGTCAGAAAGGCTTCATACATACCGGCTATGCAGCAGCAATGTGCAGGTTTTCATCTTGTCACTGTCAGGCTCTGCATGGAAATGCTGCACTATGAGCACTTAGATATTTCTACAGTCTTGCTGTTTGTAGGTTTAAATATATATATATAAAGAGAAAACAAATCACAGAAGTGGAGGTTAGGATAGAAGAAAAGGCTCAGAAAACAATGTCTCTGCCCAAGGAGCAGATCACGTTGCACTGATAGAAATGTAATGGTTCTTCAGGAAGCATAATGAACAACCCCATCTCAGGAGACCTCTGTTCTCTACACACATCAAGAGTGGTGACAGCTCATCCTTCCCAGAAACCAATACCGTGAGGACAGTGCGCTGCCTGAGAGCGTTAAGCCTACAGAAGGCTAGATGCCTCCTGTCATCAGAGACAAGTGTTACCACGCAGCCTACCAGTCGAGCCAGGAGCCTGCAATTCACACACAGAGACCCCGCGCACGTTTCTCAGCAGCACGGGTGGAGAACATCTCTGCTCCGTTTCAGCATGTTCGCCTTAACTAGTCTGGCAGCCCCACTGCCTAATTCCCTATCCCGCTGCATCACAAAGCCAAGCCTGGCCTTTTCTTGGCAGGTGGCTGGGAGTTGCAAAGGCAGCCCCCTGAGGTGGAAGGGAATACACAGCTTTATCCTGCCAGATTAGTAGTGTCATTGATTGGCTGCGAGATTCTTTTGCGCAGATGCCCTCCAATCGAAGGCAGATCTCTAATACCGAACGCTTGGGGACACAAAGAAGAGGGAAAGCTGCAAAATATTTGGAGTTACAGAAGCATTTGAGTACGTTTTCTCCAAAACAAGAGCAGAAAGCAAAACAGCCCAAGTCAGCAACTCTGCCTTTGTGCCTACAACATTCCTAGATAATAAGAAGCAGAACATACTCTTCTGCACAAGCAGCAGCATGAAAATTCATGACCTGGTCAGCTAACCTAACTGAAATAAGCAAAAGGCTTTCTGCTCTGTATGGAGGTGGTGGAGTCACCATCCCTGGAGGTGTTTAAGAAGAACCTGGATGAGGCACTTGGTGCCATGGTTGAGTTGATGAGATGGTGTTGGGTGTTAGGTTGGACTTGGTGATCTCAAAGGGCTTTTCCAACCTGGTTAATTCTGTATTACTTATTCTGAACTTGAGAAAGGGACAGCTAAGCAAGTTTTGGAAGTAATAAGGCATAATCCTCCAGGCTGTAAACAAACATTCAAGAAACAAACAAACAAACACAAAACCCAACACCAAAAAAACAAGTAAGCAAACAAACAAACAAACAACCCCCCCATAACCCCCCAAGCCCCAGCCACCTCAGCTGACATTTCTGTGAATAACTTCTCATTCCTGGCAGTAAGTTCAAACTGCAGTTGATGATTTGCAGTCTAGAGGAAGTGATTCCTGTTGCTGTAGGATAGGCAACAATTCACTCAAAGCTTAGCTGTACTGCCTAAGATGCTATTAGAAGCCTCAGTGTGATGCTTGTCACCCAAGCAGAGCATCAAGACCTTCGCTGGAACAGTTGCCTTCTGCTTTTACTTTATCCAAACTTGCAGGCTAAGGAAACCTCACTGAGCACAGCATTGGGCTCCCTCCTCCTGAATCATAAAAGCAGCTGTTGCTCACAAATTAAACAACCAACCAGCCAAAAAAACCCACCCCAAAAGTTATGCTTAAAGCATGTTTTTAAGTGTGGTTAAATTGGTGGGGTCTCTGCAATATGAATGCATTCATTTACCTTGAACACATCTACCTGTTTCTAAGAGCACAGGAAAAAAAGTGTCAGGATTCCTCTCCCTCAGCCCCTTTTCTCCTCACACCTTAATGAAATTAGTTGGAGCTAACAAATACAGCCCATTCTCCTGCCTGCCTCATAAAAATAGCAGCAGTAACAAAGAGAGCTTATCTGTGTAGCTTACCGCAGCTGTTAGTAGCATAACAAAGTCAAAACACAGAAGCTCATGATTTATGATCTGAAAGAGTTTTCATTAAGTACCCACGGTGATATTTCTCTGTATAATATTTTCAAGCACAAAATATAACCCAAACAATGCCAGTATTTTATAAACAAGCCACTTTCTGTGCCAGCTTTTATAAACAGGTTAAGAATCATAGAGTCATAGGATGGTCAGGGTTGGAAGGGACCTCAAGGATCAGCCAGTTCCAAGCCCGCTGCCATGGCCAGGGACACCTCACACTACAGCAGGTTGCTCACAGCCACATCCAGCCTGCCCTTCAAAACCTCCAGGGATGAGGCTTCCACCACCTCCCTGGGCAACCTGTGCCAGTCTCTCACCACCCTCATGGGGAAAAACTTCTTCCTAACATCCAATCTCAATCTACCCATTTCTAGTTTTGCTCCATCCCCCCCCAGTCTTATCATTCCCTGACACCCTCAAAAGTCCCTCCCCAGCTTTCTTGGACCCCCCTTCAGATACTGGAAAGCCACAAGAAGGTCTCCTGGGAGCCTGGGAGAAGGTCACCATAGCAGAGCAGCTCCAGCCCTCTGCTCCTCCTCGTGGCCCTTCCCTGGACCCCTTCCAGCACCTCCAGATCCTTCCTGGAACAGAGGCTCCAGAACTGGACACAGTGCTCCAGGTGGGGTCTCACTCCCCAGAAGCTTCTTAGCAGCCATTTGCACTTAGAAGAACACAATTTTCTATCTCCACATGAAATGGTGAAAGAATTAATGGCAGTGACTGCAAGACTCACATTTCATCACCTTGGTTTGCGAGCTGGCTCTTTGCTTTACATAAAAAATGTTGTTGGTCTGGATAAACCATTTTACACCGTGCTCCTCATTACTGCAGAGTGAAACATGAAATGGAGAAAGAGAGTCTCTCCTCCTGTTCTCAGCAGGAAAAAAAAAAAAATAATCAACTGAACAACCAGCTACCATTGCAAAAGTCTGAACTGGCAGTTTTAGCAGAGCCATGAGGAGAGCTGGAAGCTGGAGGCAAGTCATCTAGGACAGGGCATAAGCACCAGCGAGACAACCTGCAGCACTGCTGCCCACGGTGCATATGTTCTGTGGGCAACAGATCAGGCAGAGCTGTCAATCTGGCACCACAGAGGAGCCCTGGTTCCTCTTGCACAAGTAGTTAAAAATAGTTCCCTGTTTTCACTTTTCTCCATTTCTCTGTTCCATTTATATCATGCCTTTCACCAGGCTTTTTTTTCAAGTGGATAGTATTAATTAGCTCTCAAAAGGCTACCGTGAAGATGTTTCAAGAACAGGGACAATCACTTCACCCACACTTCTATCCTCTGCGGCCCAACGGGGCACTTTCCTAAAGAGCAAAACACAAGAATGGAGAATCTAAAGCTGCTGAGGGTAAATTTTCCCTTCAGCTCAGATTTTCAAAGCCCCAGCCGGGCTCCTGTGGGCTGCTTTGAAGATTCCAGCTTTCATAATGAACCCAAGGCTCCTTTTTTTTTCCCAAGATAAAACAAAAGCCTTACCAAGTTTTATTAAACCATAATACGCATGTCTCTTTGTCCCATCCTTGGGCTGTAGATGTCTGGATGTGGTTTGGGTTGGTTTGGGTTTTTTTAAGCTTGTGTACAGCATTTATGTTGTCTTCTCATAACGATTTGGTACTCCTCTGCTTTCCAGAAGGGAGACCTACTGCAACACCTTTGACTCAGCAGTATGTTCTCCATTGGACTGGATGCCTCTCAAGGTCCCTTCCAGCCCCTAACATTCTGTGATTCTGTGAAAGGCAGAGGCAAATCGATGCCAGAAATTACCACCACCATCAGCACCCTGGGCAAGAATATTTACAGCTGTGTTTTGGAGTCTGGGAATGTTTGCTTTTAGATGGCTACTGCTAATGTGGTGTATACTGCCGAGGATCAATAATTCCTTATGTTTGATTGGGAGTGCAGGGATGTAATAATACAGAATCTCTCATTTTCTCAGCCAAGTGTTACCTGATTCGTGCTAATTTTTGCACTTAAGCTCCACACTGAGATGGATCAGAGGTGTGCAGCTGGGAGATGTGCAGATGTTGGCTTTTAATAGTAGGGACCCTGACTTGCCCTGGTGCCTGTGCATTGGTTTTTGTGTGCTGGCTGCCTGCAGTGTCACCTGCGCGTGGTGGTGAAGCAGTCTGCCCGAGAGCCGCTACAATTTGCATGGAGTGAACTGGTGTTTGTTTGGATGAAGATCAGTTACTGGTGCAAAGCTTGAAGCCATGGTTGTCAGTCATGAGGTGCTGGGTGACAGGTTGGACTTGATGATCTCTGAGGTCTTTTCCAACCTTATTGATTGATTCTATGAATTCTATGATTCTATTTGCCCTCATGTAAAATTCAAAATACTAAATGAAGATCATACACAAACCCAGGATGGATTAAGAACAAGGAAGGGGGAAAAATTGCAAGGCTGTATCTTAAAAGTCTGAGAAATGTATAGCAAAATAACATCTGGCATAGGTATATGGCACAGTTGGTTTGCATTTAAAAGGTTTAGTGCATCAAGGATGTTAATTGATGGATAATGACTTGCCATTAAGGCTTTTCTTTTTTTTCATGCTCATCTGTGAGATTATGATAGATGAAGTCCACTTTTTCAAATGGCAAACACTGCAGACTTTATCCTGAGCACCAGGAGCGCACTGGAGGAGCAACAGAAAAGGATTTCAGCCTCTTCAAAGCAGCAAAATACTATTTGCAAAGATCTACTCTGGGTATGGAGATGGCATAGATGAATTGCCACTAATGAAAGGAGTAGCTGATGCTAATATCCAAGTTAAAATGGTAGAATAGCCAACAATTAAAATGTCATCTTTAATTAAAATGCCAATTAGAGCTAAGGGGTATTAAGATACATGTCAGCTGCTGGAAGTGATGCATCCTAATGCTCTTCTATGGTGTCCTTTCTTCCCACATCACCCAACAGGAAGAGTGTTCCACCCGACATTAAACCCAGGCTCTCCCTGCCTTACTGTAATTTAAAAACACCTGGCATCCACACTGTCCCAAAAGGCAAAGATGAGCTCTACCACACACACACACACAAAGGAAAAGGAAAAGGAAAAGAAAGAATTAACCAGATATTCAGACAGAGAGATATCAAACACATGCAAAAATTATGGAGTAAATGTGCTACCCTGGGGGTAGCTTGGTACAGCAGCGGATACAAAATGCAGATCCCCCTTCCCAAGCCCCTCCCCCCACATCTGGAAAGAAATCTTCCTCAGATGTCAAAGCTTGTGCTGTGGGGAGCCAATAAAGCAGCAGAATCTTCTAATGCCTAGTACCACTGATTTGCAGGACTTCCTCTCCCTTCAATTACCTTGCATCAGCTGGATCACCATGGTTGACCAGACAGTGCATGAGGATGGGGATTACACAATTGACACAAGATAATAACACACACAGCAGAAACAGAGCAATAACACTTCCAACACCCCCTGCAATTGGAGCTGAGACGCTGTGATGTCAATGCTGTCACCACTAGGTCAGTGGAAAACACTTAGGTTTCAAGCTTACAAGGAGTAGATATTTTTTTAGGCCTGGTCAAAAGCTCATAGTTCTGTGGTTCGTTTTTTTACCCTGTGGGTCTCAGTGAGCTGTGGATCACAGGCTCACAGGGTGTCAGGGGTTGGAAGGGACCTCCAAAGATCATTGTGTCCAACCCCCCTGCCAGAGCAGGACCAGAGAATCCAGCACAGGTCACACAGGAACACATCCAGACAAGGGCTGGAAAGGCTCCAGAGAAGGAGACTCCACAACCTCTCTGGGGAGCCTGTTCCAGTGCTCTGTGACCCTCCCAGTGAAGAAGTTCCTCCTCATGCTGAGGTGAAACCTCCTGGGCTGGAGTTTCTATCCATTGCCCCTTGTCCTATCCCAGGGTGCAAGTGAGCAGAGCCTGTTCCCCTCCCTCTTGACACCCAGCCCTCAGATGTTAATAGACATTGATCAAATCCTCTCTCAAGTCTTCTCTTCTCCAGATGAAACAGCCCCAGGGCCCTCAGCCTCTCCTCCCCAGGCAGTGCTCCAGTCCCTTCAGCATCCAGGTAGCTCTCCATTGGACTCTCTCCAGCAGATCCCTGTCCCTCCTGAGCTGGGGAGCCCAGAACTGGATGCAATATTCCAGGGGAGGTCTCACCAGGGCAGAGGAGAGGGGAAGGAGAACCTCCCTGGATCTGCTGGACACACTCCAGTATCATCATTTTTGGAATATCAGTACCACTACATTGGATCACACCCAAGCAACAATATAATGTAGTCCACCAGTCCAGTATCATGCTACCTGTGAGCTTCTAGTTTGGGGTGGGCTGTTTTTAGCCTTGTGAATGGATTCATAGAATCACAGAATTGTAAGGGTTGGAGGGGACCTCAAGGATCAGCCAGTTCCAACCTCCCTGCCATGGCAGAGACACCTCACACTACAGCAGGTTGCTCACAGCCACATCCAGCCTGGCCTGAAAAACCTCCAGGCATGAGGCTTCCACCACCTCCCTGGGTAACCTGTGTCAGTCTCTCACCACCCTCATGGGGAACAACTTCTTCCTAACATCCAATCTCAATCTACCCATTTCTAGTTTTGCTCCAGCCCCTCAGTCCTATCCCTCCCTGACACCCTCAAGAGTCCCTCCCCAGCTTTCTTGTAGCCCCCTTCAGATACTGGAAGGCCACAAGAAGGTCTCCTGGGAGCCTTCTCTTCTCCAAACTGAACAGCCCCAACTCTCTCAGTCTGTCTCCATAGCAGAGGAGCTCCAGCCCTCTGCTCCTCCTCATGCCCCTTCCCTGGACATGTACAAGACAGTCTGATAGCTCTTTATTAATTGTGTCTACAACTGTAAAGAGGACTCAGTTGTTTCATCTCTACTATTAACTTCCTTTAGCAGATGCTTTCTGGGCACCATAATAGCTGACAATTTACTTTTGTACTCACTTAGCACCACTGCTGTACTTAACACTCTGTCCCAAGGGGCTACACTGGAAGTTCAGACATTGGCTCAAAATATGCTAACCATGCTGGCTAGTTCCCAGGTCTGAAAATGGTCCTTTCAAGACTCTGGTCACTTCAAAACATGCTCAGATTCCATTAGATTATACCTTCCAAGCCAGTCCAGCACAAGGGAGAAGGGGTAGAAGTCACACTGGCACTCCGTGTATTGGCCACAACAGAACCTGACTGGAAATGAAATCTTTCCAGAGGTTGGTTAAATTTACACTTAACTCCATGCAACTCAAAGAAGCCTGCTTATGCTCTCAGCCAAGGAACTGGAAGTATAAGCATTGTCTAGCCAGAAGTCCTGTTCTGTGAAAATGTCTCTCTAAACCATGACCTGTCTATGACCATGACCAAAACAAACCAACTCTGGAGGAATTCTCATCTTTCAGAAGCAGAGGAGCATTGGGCATGCAACTACCTACCTGCTATGATATGGAATTCTCTACACCCAACATATTTATTAGACAGTAGAAGTCTCTTCAGGCCATTTCACCTTGGCCTATCACTTGTTAGTTGGGAGAAGAGACCAACTAATCAGTGCCATGATAGCACTGATGGATCCTCTTCTCATGATGGACTGAATCTGTCCTGCTTGGCCACTTCCCTGCTCTTTTGAGAGATGAGCCAGACCCAGGCTGGAATGAAGAGGGTTTGTCCAGCTGAGATTTTGGTTCTAGGAAACTGAAAATTCAGCTCCTACAAGGTAGCTGATCTACCACAGAAGGCCAGCATTTTGCTTGCAAGATGTAAACTTAGCACTACACTGAGTCAGAGTGAGGGCTGTTAGCAGCCTTTCTTTTCCATCCCTTTTTTGCAACATAATTCTCTTGGGAAACTGACCAAACCCCCCTCCTTCTCCACGTGAGACTTGCTGAATTTCAGTGGAGCGATCACTCCCTCCTCCTCCTCCATCTCCATCAGGGAAGTATTGTAAAATGAAAGAAAATGCTTTTAGAGTTGGATGTAATGCAGCACCCCAGATGTTAATGCTTTTGAGAATACCATCACAGAACAGTTTATTCCTCACTAGTTGCAGTGATGTAAAGTCTAAGGGGCACACTAGCACTGCCAGAACATCCTCAAATAAAACTAACACAGAAAATGAAGAAGCTGACAGCTCTCTATTGCCATAAATGCTCTGAAAATTACTGCCAGCAGGCAAGTCATGTGTTGCCAGGATAGAGCTGTATCTCCTCAGAATGCATATTCACACAGCAGACACAGAGCCGGTTTTTAGAGGCAGCCTGTGACAGCAGCGGTGAGAATCAAGGCACACGTCCCACACGACAAAGCTGTTCACAACAGCATTATCCCACAGGCTGACAAAGAGGTTATTCGCTGGTTCTCCATTACACACTGGCTGGACCATGCTCCAAAGGAGGAGAGTATCTGTTTATGTTCACACAAGTAAGATATTAAGAGTTTTAAAATTCATATGAGTGCTGCAGTGAACTGAGCACAAGGCTGAGCTGCTCTTTCTGTTGCAGATAAGCATAAAGATGCATTCATGTTTGCCGTAGGAATGGGCTGCCCAGGGAGGTGGTGGAGTCACCATCCCTGGAGGTGTTCAAGAGGGGATTGGTCATGGCACTTGGTGCCATGGTTTACTCATGAGGTCTGTGGTGACAGGTTGGACTTGATGATCTTTGAGGTCTCTTCCAACCTTGGTGATTCTGTGTTGTCCTCAAAGCAGTCCTCACACCAGGGTAAACCAGCACATTTTCACAGGAGCTCTGCTGCACAACCAAAACCAAACTAAAACAAAACACACACGCACACAAATTCAGAGCAGAAATGTATTGCTTTGCAAGAATGTCTTTATAGATCCTTACAGAACTTTATAGATCTTTATAGATCAAGAGAAGCATAGCCAGCAGGTCAAGGGATGTGATTCTCCCCCTCTGCTCCACTCTGGTGCAACCACAGCTGGAGCACTGTGTCCAGTTCTGGAGCCTCTGTTCCAGGAGGGATCTGGAGGTGCTGGAAGGTGTCCAGAGAAGGGCCACGAGGATGAGCAGAGGGCTGGAGCTGCTCTGCTATGGAGACAGACTGAGGGAGTTGGGGTTGTTCAGCCTAAAGAGGCGAAGGCTCCCAGGAGAACTTCTTGTGGCCTTCCAGGATCTGAAGGGGGCTACAGGAAAGCTGGGGAGGGACTTTTGAGGGTGTCAGGGAGTGATAGGACTGGGGGGAATTGAGGTCCCTTCTAACCCTAACAAATCTATGATTTTATGATTTTATGATCCTCAGGTTTATTAATAAGACATTCCTTGTAGCTACTACTGCATTTCCCTACGAACTATACACATCAGCTAAAACCTGCAACTTAACAACCCCACACTTTTCAACATTGTGTTTCTGTGTAATTAAGCATATAAACTGAGGACCTGTTTCTCATGTTTTTATAAATAACCATATGAATCAGAAGTCATTGCTCTATCATTCAAGGGTGAGAAATAAATAAGTGTCCAGTCTAAACCTATCCAGTGGCAGCTTGAGGCCCTTCCCTCTTGTTCTGTCACTAATTACCTGTCAGAAGAGACCAGCAGCAACCTCTCCACAACCTCCTCTCAGGTAGCTGTAGAGAGCCATGAGGTCTCCCCTCAGCCTCCTCTGTTTCACACTAACCATCCCCAGCTCCTTCAGTCACTCTTCATCAGATTTATTCTCCAGGCCCTTCACAGCTTCCTTGCCCTCCTCTGCCCTGGTTCCAGCACCTCCACATCTCTCTTGTACTGAGGTGCCCCAAACTGGACACGGTACTGCAGGTGTGGCCTCACCAGAGCTGAGTCCCAGGGGACAATCCCCTCCCTGCTCCTTCTGGACACAGCATTGCTGACCCCAGCCAGGATGCCTTTGGCTTTCTTGGCCACCTGGGCACACTGCTGGCTCCTCTTCAGCTGCTTGTCCATTAGCCCCCCCAGGTTCTAATCAGACAACTCTAGCAAGATGACTCTGACCAAGTGACACAGTCAAATGAGTAAGGAAAGTGGAGGAGCATTTGATAGATGATGCTCCTGAGTTACACCTGCTTTTGAGACTTGCCAGACAGAACAGTGATTCACAGTTGTCAAATGAACATGAGACAGGAGCTCTAACAACCTCACTGCTGAAGACTCAAGGAAAAGATGCACCTTCCCAGGTCTGTTGTGAAGCCTGGAACAGTAGTGCAATCACTCCCACCCCATCTGAGAGATTCACCATTCACACACCAGATTTTCCAGCCTTTATTCTGTACAAAATCCTGCACTGGACCCACTGAGCACAACACTGCAATAGATATGGATGGAGGCTGCCACGAGAAGAGAAGAGAAGAGAAGAGAAGA